>NW_028155212.1:0-90609 GCF_905171665.1 Trachurus trachurus | reverse complement strand
TTTTGTGAATGGAATATTTATTTATTTATTTATTCTCTCTCCTCCCTCTCTCTCTCTCTGACCTGATATGAATTGATTCTCTGGTTTATATATTGATCAAAATTATGTTTCAAATGAATTATTACACTCGTACGCCGTGTAATAGGCGGGATAATGCTCAGTAAGTTATTGATTAAATGCACTGACACTAGTGAAACTATCAATTGCACCTACCAAACAGATACACTGAGTGGAGCGGGCGACCGGTCCAAGATGGCGGCCCCACCGCTCGTCAGCGCCAATAGGCCCAGCGTTCGATGCGGCGTCTACTCTTTATATGTCTATGGTCACACACACACACACACACACACACACACACACACACACACACACACACACACACACACACACACACACACACACACACAGGTAACCTAATGTGATTACAGCTCCTCCATATCAGTGCTTATAAAAAGATGATCATGTGTCTGTCTGATCAGCTCTGTCTTGACCTTAAGATCGTTAACACAAACATCTACCTTTATTTTGAAGGAGCATTAACACAAACATCTACTTTTATACTGAAGGAGTTTTAATTCAAACATCTACCTTTATTTTGAAAGAGCTTTAACACAAACATCTACCTTTATTTTGAAGGAGCTTTAACACAAACATCTACCTTTATTTTGAAGGAGCTTTAATACAAACATCTACCTTTATACTGTATGGAGCTTTAACACAAACATATACCTTTATTTTGAAGGAGCTTTAATACAAACATCTACCTTTATACTGAAGGAGCTTTAATACAAACATCTACCTTTATACTGTATGGAGCTTTAAGTCAAACATCTACCTTTATTCTGAAGGAGCTTAACACAAACATCTACCTTTATTTTGAAGGAGCTTTAATACAAACATCTACCTTTATTTTGAAGGAGCTTTAATACAAACATCTACCTTTATACTGTATGGAGCTTTAACACAAACATATACCTTTATTTTGAAGGAGCTTTAATACAAACATCTACCTTTATACTGAAGGAGCTTTAATACAAACATCTACCTTTATTTTGAAAGAGCTTTAACAGAAACATCTACCTTTATTTTGAAGGAGCTTAACACAGACATCTACCTTTATTTTGAAGGAGCTTTAATACAAACATCTACCTTTATTTTGAAGGAGCTTTAATACAAACATCTACCTTTATTTTGAAGAGCTTTAACAGAAACATCTACCTTTATTTTGAAAGAGCTTTAACACAAACATCTACCTTTATTTTGAAGGAGCTTTAATTCAAACATCTACCTTTATACTGAAGGAGCTTTAATACAAACATCTACCTTTATTTTGAAAGAGCTTTAACAGAAACATCTACCTTTATTTTGAAAGAGCTTTAATACAAACATCTACCTTTATTTTGAAGGAGCTTTAATACAAACATCTACCTTTATTTTGAAGGAGCTTTAATACAAACATCTACCTTTATTTTGAAGGAGCTTTAACACAAACATCTACCTTTATTTTGAAGGAGCTTTAATACAAACATCTACCTTTATACTGAAGGAGCTTTAATACAAACATCTACCTTTATTTTGAAAGAGCTTTAACAGAAACATCTACCTTTATTTTGAAGGAGCTTTAACACAAACATCTACCTTTATTTTGAAGGAGCTTTAACACAAACATCTACCTCTATTTTGAAGGAGCTTAACACAGACATCTACCTTTATTTTGAAGGAGCTTTAATACAAACATCTACCTTTATTTTGAAGGAGCTTTAATACAAACATCTACCTTTATTTTGAAGGAGCTTTAATACAAACATCTACCTTTATACTGAAGGAGCTTTAATACAAACATCTACCTTTATTTTGAAAGAGCTTTAACAGAAACATCTACCTTTATTTTGAAGAGCTTTAACACAAACATCTACCTCTATTTTGAAGGAGCTTAACACAGACATCTACCTTTATTTTGAAGGAGCTTTAATACAAACATCTACCTTTATTTTGAAGAGCTTTAACACAAACATCTACCTTTATTTTGAAGGAGCTTTAATTCAAACATCTACCTTTATACTGAAGGAGCTTTAATACAAACATCTACCTTTATTTTGAAAGAGCTTTAACAGAAACATCTACCTTTATTTTGAAGGAGCTTAACATAGACATCTACCTTTATTTTGAAGGAGCTTTAATACAAACATCTACCTTTATTTTGAAGGAGCTTTAATACAAACATCTACCTTTATTTTGAAAGAGCTTTAACAGAAACATCTACCTTTATTTTGAAAGAGCTTTAACACAAACATCTACCTTTATTTTGAAGGAGCTTTAATTCAAACATCTACCTTTATACTGAAGGAGCTTTAATACAAACATCTACCTTTATTTTGAAAGAGCTTTAACAGAAACATCTACCTTTATTTTGAAGGGCTTTAACACAAACATCTACCTTTATTTTGAAGGAGCTTTAACACAAACATCTACCTCTATTTTGAAGGAGCTTAACACAGACATCTACCTTTATTTTGAAGGAGCTTTAATACAAACATCTACCTTTATTTTGAAGGAGCTTAATACAAACATCTACCTTTATTTTGAAGGAGCTTTAACACAAACATCTACCTTTATTTTGAAAGAGCTTTAACACAAACATCTACCTCTATTTTGAAGGAGCTTAACACAGACATCTACCTTTATTTTGAAGGAGCTTTAATACAAACATCTACCTTTATTTTGAAGGAGCTTTAATACAAACATCTACCTTTATTTTGAAGGAGCTTTAATACAAACATCTACCTTTATTTTGAAAGAGCTTTAACACAAACATCTACCTTTATTTTGAAGGAGCTTTAATTCAAACATCTACCTTTATACTGAAGGAGCTTTAATACAAACATCTACCTTTATTTTGAAGGAGCTTAACACAGACATCTACCTTTATTTTGAAGGAGCTTTAATACAAACATCTACCTTTATTTTGAAGGAGCTTTAATACAAACATCTACCTTTATTTTGAAGGAGCTTTAATACAAACATCTACCTTTATTTTAAAGGAGCTTAACACAGACATCTACCTTTATTTTGAAGGAGCTTTAATACAAACATCTACCTTTATTTTGAAGGAGCTTTAATACAAACATCTACCTTTATTTTGAAGGGGACACTAGGTACCTGTCTGTCCAGACTGGGGGACAGAGGACACTTTGTACCTGTCTGTCTGTCCAGACTGGGGGACAGAGGACACTTTGTACCTGTCTGTCTGTCCAGACTGGGGGACAGAGGACACTAGGTCTGTCTGTCTGTCCAGACTGGGGGACAGAGGACAGAGGACACTAGGTACCTGTCTGTCTGTCCAGACTGGGGGACAGAGGACACTTTGTACCTGTCTACCATAAGTTAGTGCCACTTAAGATTACAAGTAAAGCATACTTAATCAAGATATCTTTTTTAACTCAAAATATTTAGTCAACATTAATTAAAATTTTTGATGTAATCAGTTTCAACAATTTTTTTGAGTTAACTGAACTTATTAGGGTTTACAGTGTAAGAGGTCTAATGTTTTTTTTAATCATTGCTGTTCCATATATGCATTATTGACAAAGTTTTTCTGAAGAATTTTTTTATTGAGACCGGTTACTTTCATAATGGTCAATAACATATTCAAACCAACTCAGTCATGTTATAAGTCAATATCAATCTAAGATGATTTAACAGTACTTCATTCAACACAGTAGCCAGGTTAAAAGTAGTAGACAGAGAACAGCAGTGCCACACAAACTTATCAAATATCAAAATCTTTATTTTCACCTTGAAAGAGATAACACATTTCATCAGAGGCAACAAGGAAAAGAAACTTACAAACTGTAGTAAACATATAACAACATTTCATATCAAAAAAGAAACTTAGAACAGCCATACAAATTTCATCCAAGGCAATTAGGTAAAAACAACATATCATATCAAAAAGAGACTAGGGTTAGGGTTAGGGTAACCCTATCTGTACAGTCTTTTTACCAATAAAGCCGTGTACGTTTAAGTTCCTGTGTGTGTGGGTGTGGAACTCTTCCGGACGCGTGTCCACAAACCAATGTCCATTCACGTGAGGTCGTTTGCATAATAATAATTATTTATTTACACATAAAGTCCAGGTAAGCACAGGATTGCTGCTCTCAGGTAAGTGTAATTCACACTGTTCAACACTCAATCACGGTAACTCACTTTGCGTGTCCTATGCACGGTTTTACACGTCTTTCCCAGCTTGACACGGTCTTGACACGGGCTTGACACGGGCTTGACACGGTCTTGACACGGGCTTGACACGGGCTTGACACGGTCAGAAAACTTTGTGCTCTCCTCCTCACACACACACCGGAGGCCAATTACACCCTCACCTATATCACCTTCACCCAACACAATACCCCCCCTGGTGGTCAAACAGAGAACAGGCAAAATGGCTCCTACACTATCTATCTATCTATCTATCTATCTATCTATCTATCTATCTATCTATCTATCTATCTATCTATCTATCTATCTATCTACGCTAAGCCTTTTGCCAGACCAGTGCAGAGGCAGAAAATGTCTCTTTTTCTCCACGTTTCTGTCTGCCTCAGACTGCGGGGCCCCTATCGCCGTGGTAACCACCTGGAGTTGCCGTGGTAACCAGGCCAGAGCTCGTTAACTTCATAAACAATCCACCTAGCTGGATTAAATGTTTGTAAACACAGACACACAGCTGCTCCGCCAGAAATGAAGCGGTGGTTCTACTCAGTGGAGCAGCAGAAGTAACAGGATGCAGAGCACTGAGCAGCATATTATTTCTGTTCTAATCAGCAGAAAACCATGGAAAACAGCTGGCTCTGGGGATTACTTTTCACTAATAAGATTGAACATTACTGTTGGTTGTATTTTGTGAATGGAATATTTATTTATTTATTTATTCTCTCTCCTCCCTCTCTCTCTCTCTGACCTGATATGAATTGATTCTCTGGTTTATATATTGATCAAAATTATGTTTCAAATGAATTATTACACTCGTACGCCGTGTAATAGGCGGGATAATGCTCAGTAAGTTATTGATTAAATGCACTGACACTAGTGAAACTATCAATTGCACCTACCAAACAGATACACTGAGTGGAGCGGGCGACCGGTCCAAGATGGCGGCCCCACCGCTCGTCAGCGCCAATAGGCCCAGCGTTCGATGCGGCGTCTACTCTCTATATGTCTATGGTCACACACACACACACACACACACACACACACACACACACACACACACACACACACACACACACACACACACACACACACACACACAGGTAACCTAATGTGATTACAGCTCCTCCATATCAGTGCTTATAAAAAGATGATCATGTGTCTGTCTGATCAGCTCTGTCTTGACCTTAAGATCGTTAACACAAACATCTACCTTTATTTTGAAGGAGCTTTAACACAAACATCTACTTTTATACTGAAGGAGTTTTAATTCAAACATCTACCTTTATTTTGAAAGAGCTTTAACACAAACATCTACCTTTATTTTGAAGGAGCTTTAACACAAACATCTACCTTTATTTTGAAGGAGCTTTAATACAAACATCTACCTTTATACTGTATGGAGCTTTAACACAAACATATACCTTTATTTTGAAGGAGCTTTAATACAAACATCTACCTTTATACTGAAGGAGCTTTAATACAAACATCTACCTTTATACTGTATGGAGCTTTAAGTCAAACATCTACCTTTATTCTGAAGGAGCTTAACACAAACATCTACCTTTATTTTGAAGGAGCTTTAATACAAACATCTACCTTTATTTTGAAGGAGCTTTAATACAAACATCTACCTTTATACTGTATGGAGCTTTAACACAAACATATACCTTTATTTTGAAGGAGCTTTAATACAAACATCTACCTTTATACTGAAGGAGCTTTAATACAAACATCTACCTTTATTTTGAAAGAGCTTTAACAGAAACATCTACCTTTATTTTGAAGGAGCTTAACACAGACATCTACCTTTATTTTGAAGGAGCTTTAATACAAACATCTACCTTTATTTTGAAGGAGCTTTAATACAAACATCTACCTTTATTTTGAAAGAGCTTTAACAGAAACATCTACCTTTATTTTGAAAGAGCTTTAACACAAACATCTACCTTTATTTTGAAGGAGCTTTAATTCAAACATCTACCTTTATACTGAAGGAGCTTTAATACAAACATCTACCTTTATTTTGAAAGAGCTTTAACAGAAACATCTACCTTTATTTTGAAAGAGCTTTAATACAAACATCTACCTTTATTTTGAAGGAGCTTTAATACAAACATCTACCTTTATTTTGAAGGAGCTTTAATACAAACATCTACCTTTATTTTGAAGGAGCTTTAACACAAACATATACCTTTATTTTGAAGGAGCTTTAATACAAACATCTACCTTTATACTGAAGGAGCTTTAATACAAACATCTACCTTTATTTTGAAAGAGCTTTAACAGAAACATCTACCTTTATTTTGAAAGAGCTTTAACACAAACATCTACCTTTATTTTGAAGGAGCTTTAACACAAACATCTACCTCTATTTTGAAGGAGCTTAACACAGACATCTACCTTTATTTTGAAGGAGCTTTAATACAAACATCTACCTTTATTTTGAAGGAGCTTTAATACAAACATCTACCTTTATTTTGAAGGAGCTTTAATACAAACATCTACCTTTATACTGAAGGAGCTTTAATACAAACATCTACCTTTATTTTGAAAGAGCTTTAACAGAAACATCTACCTTTATTTTGAAAGAGCTTTAACACAAACATCTACCTCTATTTTGAAGGAGCTTAACACAGACATCTACCTTTATTTTGAAGGAGCTTTAATACAAACATCTACCTTTATTTTGAAAGAGCTTTAACACAAACATCTACCTTTATTTTGAAGGAGCTTTAATTCAAACATCTACCTTTATACTGAAGGAGCTTTAATACAAACATCTACCTTTATTTTGAAAGAGCTTTAACAGAAACATCTACCTTTATTTTGAAGGAGCTTAACACAGACATCTACCTTTATTTTGAAGGAGCTTTAATACAAACATCTACCTTTATTTTGAAGGAGCTTTAATACAAACATCTACCTTTATTTTGAAGAGCTTTAACAGAAACATCTACCTTTATTTTGAAAGAGCTTTAACACAAACATCTACCTTTATTTTGAAGGAGCTTTAATTCAAACATCTACCTTTATACTGAAGGAGCTTTAATACAAACATCTACCTTTATTTTGAAGAGCTTTAACAGAAACATCTACCTTTATTTTGAAGAGCTTTAACACAAACATCTACCTTTATTTTGAAGGAGCTTTAACACAAACATCTACCTCTATTTTGAAGGAGCTTAACACAGACATCTACCTTTATTTTGAAGGAGCTTTAATACAAACATCTACCTTTATTTTGAAGGAGCTTTAATACAAACATCTACCTTTATTTTGAAGGAGCTTTAATACAAACATCTACCTTTATACTGAAGGAGCTTTAATACAAACATCTACCTTTATTTTGAAAGAGCTTTAACAGAAACATCTACCTTTATTTTGAAAGAGCTTTAACACAAACATCTACCTCTATTTTGAAGGAGCTTAACACAGACATCTACCTTTATTTTGAAGGAGCTTTAATACAAACATCTACCTTTATTTTGAAAGAGCTTTAACACAAACATCTACCTTTATTTTGAAGGAGCTTTAATTCAAACATCTACCTTTATACTGAAGGAGCTTTAATACAAACATCTACCTTTATTTTGAAAGAGCTTTAACAGAAATATCTACCTTTATTTTGAAGGAGCTAAACACAGACATCTACCTTTAATTTGAAGGAGCTTTAATTCAAACATCTACCTTTATACAGAAGGAGCTTTAATACAAACATCTACCTTTATTTTGAAGAGCTTTAACAGAAACATCTACCTTTATTTTGAAGGAGCTAAACACAGACATCTACCTTTATTTTGAAGGAGCTTTAATACAAACATTTACCTTTATACTGTATGGAGCTTTAAGTCAAACATCTACCTTTATTCTGAAGGAGCTTAACACAAACATCTACCTTTATTTTGAAGGAGCTTTAACACAAACATCTACCTTTATTTTGAAAGAGCTTTAACACAAACATCTACCTCTATTTTGAAGGAGCTTAACACAGACATCTACCTTTATTTTGAAGGAGCTTTAATACAAACATCTACCTTTATTTTGAAGGAGCTTTAATACAAACATCTACCTTTATTTTGAAGGAGCTTTAATACAAACATCTACCTTTATTTTGAAGGAGCTTTAATACAAACATTTACCTTTATACTGTATGGAGCTTTAAGTCAAACATCTACCTTTATTCTGAAGGAGCTTAACACAAACATCTACCTTTATTTTGAAGGAGCTTTAACACAAACATCTACCTTTATTTTGAAAGAGCTTTAACACAAACATCTACCTCTATTTTGAAGGAGCTTAACACAGACATCTACCTTTATTTTGAAGGAGCTTTAATACAAACATCTACCTTTATTTTGAAGGAGCTTTAATACAAACATCTACCTTTATTTTGAAGGAGCTTTAATACAAACATCTACCTTTATTTTGAAAGAGCTTTAACACAAACATCTACCTTTATTTTGAAGGAGCTTTAATTCAAACATCTACCTTTATACTGAAGGAGCTTTAATACAAACATCTACCTTTATTTTGAAGGAGCTTAACACAGACATCTACCTTTATTTTGAAGGAGCTTTAATACAAACATCTACCTTTATTTTGAAGGAGCTTTAATACAAACATCTACCTTTATTTTGAAGGAGCTTTAATACAAACATCTACCTTTATTTTAAAGGAGCTTAACACAGACATCTACCTTTATTTTGAAGGAGCTTTAATACAAACATCTACCTTTATTTTGAAGGAGCTTTAATACAAACATCTACCTTTATTTTGAAGGGGACACTAGGTACCTGTCTGTCCAGACTGGGGGACAGAGGACACTAGGTACCTGTCTGTCTGTCCAGACTGGGGGACAGAGGACACTTTGTACCTGTCTGTCTGTCCAGACTGGGGGACAGAGGACACTAGGTCTGTCTGTCTGTCCAGACTGGGGGACAGAGGACAGAGGACACTAGGTACCTGTCTGTCTGTCCAGACTGGGGGACAGAGGACACTTTGTACCTGTCTACCATAAGTTAGTGCCACTTAAGATTACAAGTAAAGCATACTTAATCAAGATATCTTTTTTAACTCAAAATATTTAGTCAACATTAATTAAAATTTTTGATGTAATCAGTTTCAACAATTTTTTTGAGTTAACTGAACTTATTAGGGTTTACAGTGTAAGAGGTCTAATGTTTTTTTTAATCATTGCTGTTCCATATATGCATTATTGACAAAGTTTTTCTGAAGAATTTTTTTATTGAGACCGGTTACTTTCATAATGGTCAATAACATATTCAAACCAACTCAGTCATGTTATAAGTCAATATCAATCTAAGATGATTTAACAGTACTTCATTCAACACAGTAGCCAGGTTAAAAGTAGTAGACAGAGAACAGCAGTGCCACACAAACTTATCAAATATCAAAATCTTTATTTTCACCTTGAAAGAGATAACACATTTCATCAGAGGCAACAAGGAAAAGAAACTTACAAACTGTAGTAAACATATAACAACATTTCATATCAAAAAAGAAACTTAGAACAGCCATACAAATTTCATCCAAGGCAATTAGGTAAAAACAACATATCATATCAAAAAGAGACTAGGGTTAGGGTTAGGGTTAGGGTAACCCTATCTGTACAGTCTTTTTACCAATAAAGCCGTGTACGTTTAAGTTCCTGTGTGTGTGGGTGTGGAACTCTTCCGGACGCGTGTCCACAAACCAATGTCCATTCACGTGAGGTCGTTTGCATAATAATAATTATTTATTTACACATAAAGTCCAGGTAAGCACAGGATTGCTGCTCTCAGGTAAGTGTAATTCACACTGTTCAACACTCAATCACGGTAACTCACTTTGCGTGTCCTATGCACGGTTTTACACGTCTTTCCCAGCTTGACACGGTCTTGACACGGGCTTGACACGGGCTTGACACGGTCTTGACACGGGCTTGACACGGGCTTGACACGGTCAGAAAACTTTGTGCTCTCCTCCTCACACACACACCGGAGGCCAATTACACCCTCACCTATATCACCTTCACCCAACACAATACCCCCCCTGGTGGTCAAACAGAGAACAGGCAAAATGGCTCCTACACTATCTATCTATCTATCTATCTATCTATCTATCTATCTATCTATCTATCTATCTATCTATCTATCTATCTATCTATCTATCTATCTATCTACGCTAAGCCTTTTGCCAGACCAGTGCAGAGGCAGAAAATGTCTCTTTTTCTCCACGTTTCTGTCTGCCTCAGACTGCGGGGCCCCTATCGCCGTGGTAACCACCTGGAGTTGCCGTGGTAACCAGGCCAGAGCTCGTTAACTTCATAAACAATCCACCTAGCTGGATTAAATGTTTGTAAACACAGACACACAGCTGCTCCGCCAGAAATGAAGCGGTGGTTCTACTCAGTGGAGCAGCAGAAGTAACAGGATGCAGAGCACTGAGCAGCATATTATTTCTGTTCTAATCAGCAGAAAACCATGGAAAACAGCTGGCTCTGGGGATTACTTTTCACTAATAAGATTGAACATTACTGTTGGTTGTATTTTGTGAATGGAATATTTATTTATTTATTTATTCTCTCTCCTCCCTCTCTCTCTCTCTGACCTGATATGAATTGATTCTCTGGTTTATATATTGATCAAAATTATGTTTCAAATGAATTATTACACTCGTACGCCGTGTAATAGGCGGGATAATGCTCAGTAAGTTATTGATTAAATGCACTGACACTAGTGAAACTATCAATTGCACCTACCAAACAGATACACTGAGTGGAGCGGGCGACCGGTCCAAGATGGCGGCCCCACCGCTCGTCAGCGCCAATAGGCCCAGCGTTCGATGCGGCGTCTACTCTTTATATGTCTATGGTCACACACACACACACACACACACACACACACACACACACACACACACACACACACACACACACACACACACAGGTAACCTAATGTGATTACAGCTCCTCCATATCAGTGCTTATAAAAAGATGATCATGTGTCTGTCTGATCAGCTCTGTCTTGACCTTAAGATCGTTAACACAAACATCTACCTTTATTTTGAAGGAGCATTAACACAAACATCTACTTTTATACTGAAGGAGTTTTAATTCAAACATCTACCTTTATTTTGAAAGAGCTTTAACACAAACATCTACCTTTATTTTGAAGGAGCTTTAACACAAACATCTACCTTTATTTTGAAGGAGCTTTAATACAAACATCTACCTTTATACTGTATGGAGCTTTAACACAAACATATACCTTTATTTTGAAGGAGCTTTAATACAAACATCTACCTTTATACTGAAGGAGCTTTAATACAAACATCTACCTTTATACTGTATGGAGCTTTAAGTCAAACATCTACCTTTATTCTGAAGGAGCTTAACACAAACATCTACCTTTATTTTGAAGGAGCTTTAATACAAACATCTACCTTTATTTTGAAGGAGCTTTAATACAAACATCTACCTTTATACTGTATGGAGCTTTAACACAAACATATACCTTTATTTTGAAGGAGCTTTAATACAAACATCTACCTTTATACTGAAGGAGCTTTAATACAAACATCTACCTTTATTTTGAAAGAGCTTTAACAGAAACATCTACCTTTATTTTGAAGGAGCTTAACACAGACATCTACCTTTATTTTGAAGGAGCTTTAATACAAACATCTACCTTTATTTTGAAGGAGCTTTAATACAAACATCTACCTTTATTTTGAAAGAGCTTTAACAGAAACATCTACCTTTATTTTGAAAGAGCTT
Organism: Trachurus trachurus; assembly: GCF_905171665.1. Lineage (NCBI taxonomy): Eukaryota > Metazoa > Chordata > Actinopteri > Carangiformes > Carangidae > Trachurus > Trachurus trachurus. The sequence continues at coordinate 78,623 of NW_028155212.1, read as the reverse complement.
TAACACAAACATCTACCTTTATTTTGAAGGAGCTTTAATTCAAACATCTACCTTTATACTGAAGGAGCTTTAATACAAACATCTACCTTTATTTTGAAAGAGCTTTAACAGAAACATCTACCTTTATTTTGAAAGAGCTTTAATACAAACATCTACCTTTATTTTGAAGGAGCTTTAATACAAACATCTACCTTTATACTGTATGGAGCTTTAACACAAACATCTACCTTTATTTTGAAGGAGCTTTAATACAAACATCTACCTTTATACTGAAGGAGCTTTAATACAAACATCTACCTTTATTTTGAAGGAGCTTTAACAGAAACATCTACCTTTATTTTGAAGAGCTTTAACACAAACATCTACCTTTATTTTGAAGGAGCTTTAACACAAACATCTACCTCTATTTTGAAGGAGCTTAACACAGACATCTACCTTTATTTTGAAGGAGCTTTAATACAAACATCTACCTTTATTTTGAAGGAGCTTTAATACAAACATCTACCTTTATTTTGAAGGAGCTTTAATACAAACATCTACCTTTATACTGAAGGAGCTTTAATACAAACATCTACCTTTATTTTGAAGAGCTTTAACAGAAACATCTACCTTTATTTTGAAAGAGCTTTAACACAAACATCTACCTTTATTTTGAAGGAGCTTAACACAGACATCTACCTTTATTTTGAAGGAGCTTTAATACAAACATCTACCTTTATTTTGAAAGAGCTTTAACACAAACATCTACCTTTATTTTGAAGGAGCTTTAATTCAAACATCTACCTTTATTTGAAGGAGCTTTAATACAAACATCTACCTTTATTTTGAAAGAGCTTTAACAGAAACATCTACCTTTATTTTGAAGGAGCTTAACACAGACATCTACCTTTATTTTGAAGGAGCTTTAATACAAACATCTACCTTTATTTTGAAGGAGCTTTAATACAAACATCTACCTTTATTTTGAAGAGCTTTAACAGAAACATCTACCTTTATTTTGAAAGAGCTTTAACACAAACATCTACCTTTATTTTGAAGGAGCTTTAATTCAAACATCTACCTTTATACTGAAGGAGCTTTAATACAAACATCTACCTTTATTTTGAAAGAGCTTTAACAGAAACATCTACCTTTATTTTGAAAGAGCTTTAACACAAACATCTACCTTTATTTTGAAGGAGCTTTAACACAAACATCTACCTCTATTTTGAAGGAGCTTAACACAGACATCTACCTTTATTTTGAAGGAGCTTTAATACAAACATCTACCTTTATTTTGAAGGTACTTTAATACAAACATCTACCTTTATTTTGAAGGAGCTTTAATACAAACATCTACCTTTATACTGAAGGAGCTTTAATACAAACATCTACCTTTATTTTGAAAGAGCTTTAACAGAAACATCTACCTTTATTTTGAAAGAGCTTTAACACAAACATCTACCTCTATTTTGAAGGAGCTTAACACAGACATCTACCTTTATTTTGAAGGAGCTTTAATACAAACATCTACCTTTATTTTGAAAGAGCTTTAACACAAACATCTACCTTTATTTTGAAGGAGCTTTAATTCAAACATCTACCTTTATACTGAAGGAGCTTTAATACAAACATCTACCTTTATTTTGAAAGAGCTTTAACAGAAATATCTACCTTTATTTTGAAGGAGCTAAACACAGACATCTACCTTTATTTTGAAGGAGCTTTAATTCAAACATCTACCTTTATACTGAAGGAGCTTTAATACAAACATCTACCTTTATTTTGAAAGAGCTTTAACAGAAACATCTACCTTTATTTTGAAGGAGCTAAACACAGACATCTACCTTTATTTTGAAGGAGCTTTAATACAAACATTTACCTTTATACTGTATGGAGCTTTAAGTCAAACATCTACCTTTATTCTGAAGGAGCTTAACACAAACATCTACCTTTATTTTGAAGGAGCTTTAACACAAACATCTACCTTTATTTTGAAAGAGCTTTAACACAAACATCTACCTCTATTTTGAAGGAGCTTAACACAGACATCTACCTTTATTTTGAAGGAGCTTTAATACAAACATCTACCTTTATTTTGAAGGAGCTTTAATACAAACATCTACCTTTATTTTGAAGGAGCTTTAATACAAACATCTACCTTTATTTTGAAGGAGCTTTAATACAAACATTTACCTTTATACTGTATGGAGCTTTAAGTCAAACATCTACCTTTATTCTGAAGGAGCTTAACACAAACATCTACCTTTATTTTGAAGGAGCTTTAACACAAACATCTACCTTTATTTTGAAAGAGCTTTAACACAAACATCTACCTCTATTTTGAAGGAGCTTAACACAGACATCTACCTTTATTTTGAAGGAGCTTTAATACAAACATCTACCTTTATTTTGAAGGAGCTTTAATACAAACATCTACCTTTATTTTGAAGGAGCTTTAATACAAACATCTACCTTTATTTTGAAAGAGCTTTAACACAAACATCTACCTTTATTTTGAAGGAGCTTTAATTCAAACATCTACCTTTATACTGAAGGAGCTTTAATACAAACATCTACCTTTATTTTGAAGGAGCTTAACACAGACATCTACCTTTATTTTGAAGGAGCTTTAATACAAACATCTACCTTTATTTTGAAGGAGCTTTAATACAAACATCTACCTTTATTTTGAAGGAGCTTTAATACAAACATCTACCTTTATTTTAAAGGAGCTTAACACAGACATCTACCTTTATTTTGAAGGAGCTTTAATACAAACATCTACCTTTATTTTGAAGGAGCTTTAATACAAACATCTACCTTTATTTTGAAGGGGACACTAGGTACCTGTCTGTCCAGTGTTGTGATATTTACTCCAAAATCGTATATTGCTATAATGTTTGGGATATTGACATTTGCCTTAGACATATGATAAGCTCGTGACAATCAGATTAATAATGAAGCATGACTTCAACTTTTCTATAATTGGTGTAATTACTGTGTTTTGCTCTTACAGCCCAGAGAATGACATACACATGACAGGGGAAGTAGCAGATACACACAGGGACTGAGTGTTCTGGTTGTTTGATAAACAATTGGGATATCTGGTCTTCCTACCTAACTGTGATAGTCAGCTGACGCAGGGGAAAGCTGACGAATGCGGGGGGTTGTGTGTCTCTGTCTGTTTCTTTGCTTGATAGGAGCTATCAGCAGTTGACCGGGACAAGGCGTGAAAGTGGAATTAAACACTGCAGGATGGCGTGTTGGACTCCAGCCAATGAGAATGCACATTACATCAATTACATCATATCTTGCATTTGTGTAATCAGTAACTATAAAACCGGACAGGGACAGGAGACAGTATCAGACTTCGTGAACTGATGCTGCTGCGGTATGTTGGTCAGGGAAACTTAGTCTGGTCCGGAGCTCTGTACACGATCTATTTTCCTAGGTGATTCTTTTATAAATAAATTTTGGAAAATTTTGTAATTGAACGTCTCCTGCGTACTTCATCAAACAAACACGCGAGTTCAAGTTTTAGAACTCTTCAAATGGTGACCCTGACGTGATGAAGGCAGGACTTTAACAAAAACAGAGAAATTGGACTTATCTCAGCTTTGAGTTCTTTGACTCAGACAACCCAGGCACAAGGACAACTGCGAGGCCTCGACTAAACAAAGGGGAAGCAGATCCCTGTTTGACCAAACATCTGCACATTGGGCTTAAAACAAAATTGACAGTTGGCTTTTGTATCTGGATCATTGTCTGTAGAGCAAGGGAGAATCTGGGAAAAGAGATCGTGGTGAACCATAGTGGAGGCTAGAATCAGTCTCCTGGAAGGGTCTGGGACCTCCCTGGGTAAGTTTGACATCAATTTCTCACTGTGCAAACGCTCGGGACAGTCGAGGACCATCCGAGGTGATTTTACTCTCTTATTTTGTTTTCTTTTGTTTTATCTCAGTGATGGTCGGGGACCTCCTGAGTTCTTTTGTTTTATCTCAGTGACGGTCGGGGACCTCCTGAGTGCTCTGGACTGAGCCCGGGACTCTAGGCCTGTCAAGGACGCTCACGCGACGTGACACTGTAACTGGTGATCGCAGACCCGTGCGTGAGGAAAGTCCGGGGTTCGGGGAGTCTGGCTGGGTCTTTCCAGACGGGATCGAGGATCCCAACAAGGGTTGGATACCAAGGGTTTGTAGCCCTAAATCTCCCGGGTGTTTGCTATTGACAGAAGAGTAGTGGAGCACAGTAGGTCATTTAAAGGATCAGAGGAGCAAGCGGGAAGCGGTAGTCTAGGGGGATTGCTGCAGAGTGTGTTAATTTTTTTTCTCCGGAATGGAAGCTAAGCTTGTGATTCTCAACTCATTGTAAGAAATTCCATATTGGAGGTATCCAGTGAGGATCCGAGAGACTGAAATTGGGTTAGAGTCCCAGTGGTTGGAAACCCTGGCCGGGGGCCTAAAATCCCCGAGGAAGGTACACCTCGGTAATGTTTGAATGTGGTAATATAATTGTGTGTCAGTAAGAGTGTGTGAAGTGTATAATAGTGCAAAGTTAATGTTGGAATGTGGTAATATAATTGTGTCAGTAAGAGTGTGTGAAGTGTATAATAGTGCAAAGTTAATGTTTGAATGTGGTAATATAATTGTGTGTCAGTAAGAGTGCGTTAAGTGTAAAATAGTGCAAAGTTAATGTTCGAATGTGTTAGAATAATTGGGTGTTAGTAAGAATGGATCAAGTGTTGGAGCGGGCTGGAGTACGGCTGCTGAGCCGTCATATCCCAGCTTGCACATATGAATGTGTGTCTGTAACAGTATTTTAGTAATTCCATAGTACGAGTGAAGGTAGTGAAAAAGAAACGAACGAACAAGCAAGGTGTTGGGGAGAATATTGTAATTTTGTACTTTGACAATAATTACAATACCACACCTGTGAAATGAGAAGCCAGAGCAGTTACATACACACACACAGACAGCGCAGAGAGACACACACACACACACACACACACACACACACACACACACACACACACACACACACACACACACACACACACACACACACACACACAGAGATTCACTGAAGACAAAACAGTGACACACACACAGAGAGAGACAGAGCAAGGACACACACACACACATAGATTCATTGAAACCACAACAGTGAGACACACACGCGCATACACAGAGAAACGAAACACAGTGACACACACACACATAGTGACAGAACAGGGTGCCACACAGAAAAACCAAGATGGAAGGGACGACCCTGTCCTTAAAAGAACAGTGGAGGTTAGTTAAACAACAGGTAGTCAGTGGACATGCAAAAATTTAAATAAAGAAGCGAACAGTGCGACCTATTGTGGACCGAATTACTGGAAGGAAATTGTGAAGAGAAGACAGGTGGTTTACTTGGTCTGTTTGCTCAGCTCAAGGCAGCAGCAAAGCAGAAGTTAGATGAACATGAGAAGAAGCGGCCGAACATATTTTAAAAGAATAATGAGAACTGCTAAAGGTCTAATACATCCTTACATATAATTATTGCATACACATAGAGGCGTGATACTTATAGTTTTCTTTTTTTTTGCTAAATGAAAGTTTTAAAAGAATGTTTTTTATTAACCAATCATGAGACTGTTTAAATATTTCCACATGCTGGTGCAATGATGAAATGCTTGCTGCTGGTATAATTGCAAAGAAGAACAGCTTACATATAGTCGCTCACATATAGGCTGCTATTTGCAATGAAGACCTGCTTACGCACAATATTTGATTTAGTTGATTGTTGATATGACTGATTTATATCAAAAGGGGGATACCTAAAAATCTCCTGCCTGGTTGTGTTACATCTTAAGGAAGGTGGGCACCTGCAGTTTGGGGGCCTGCTGGGATGGCTGCCACCAGCTGATGTGATACAATACAGAGATATCGTTCCTACCTTATTTTGATTGACAGGATGAAATCATGTCAAAAGGGGGAATTGATAGAATTGGCTGTGTTCTGAGATATTATGTACTGTGTTTGTATACATAGTTTGCTGTATGGTTTAAGATATCATGTGTTCTGTACTTGAACGTACATAACCTAATGTGTGTACACACAAAGTCAGATAAGATAGTGTGACTCTAGCTTGATAAACAAGAACGAGATGTAACTGCAGAGTCCTTTAATTTGTCACTTAGGTCTGTTGCATTAGATACACGCCTGACCAATACACACAAACACACATGTGGCTTATCACAGATCAGAAAATGGTGATTGATTACACTGACATGGTAGAAAGAGGGAAAGGATATAGGTATCTGTGGGTCGAAGCCATACCTATAAGAAACAATGAGGATGCAAAGTCTGGGGTAAAGTTTCTGATCAATTAATATATGTCGTACCATGAATTTCCAACAAAAATCAGATCAACGTATTACATATTGTGATTATGAGAGTACTGCGAACAAAATAATGCAGAACAGGAATGGTTTACATTTAGTTTGGCTATATTGGAATGATGTTAAATGTGCTGCCTCACTGACAGTGCCTGCTGAAGCGGCCAATTTTGGAAAAAAGAAAAAAAAAAGAAAAAAAGAATCTGATCCACAGAGTGTTAAATTGTGATGTTGAATTTTCCCATGCAACAATTTATTTTGAAGAGATCCCGGCATTAAAAGATATCCCCGGTCATCTCTGGGCAAAAGGTAAACAGGATGTGGGCCTGATAAAAACTGTGAGCCCGTCATCATAACACCAAAATCTGACTACAGGCCCTGTCGTAACCAAGATCCTCTCAGACATGAAGCTATTGAAGCAATAGGCCGGTGTTTGACACTTTGCTGAAAGCCGGCGTAATTGTACCATGTGCTGGTTCTCCATTGAGAACCCCTGTTTTTCCAGTACAAAAGATTCGACCTGAGGGCGAGCCTGCGGAGTGGAGATTTGTGCAAGACCTGCAAGCTGTAAATGCTGCTGTGCAGGCCAGGGCGCTGATGGTACCAAATCCACACACATTCAAACAATCAATTTTGGTTTGCATTTTGTTTTTATGGTTGCATTTTTGTTTTGATGATTGTTTTGACCCACCTGGCTGAACAGGGCTACAAAGCCAGCTTGTCCAAATAACAAGTTTGTTACCAAAGAGGTCACGTTTCTGGGCCATATGATCTCAACAGAGGGCAAAATCCCTCTCATCCAGAAGAATTGAAGCGATACAGAAAATTCCTAAACCAGTGACAAAGAAACAGGTAATGTCATGTTTGGGCATGACAAGCTATTGCAGACAATGGGTTGCTCATTATGCTGAATTAGAGGCACCATCAGCAGCAATTGCTCATGGAGAAGGCCTAGAAACTAGGACTCACTTGGACCGCTACAAGATCACGGGGAAAACAACAACCTGTGGCTTAGTTTTCATCTGAACTTGATGATGTGGATGCAGGTCTGCTTCATTGTCTCCGGGTTGTAGCTGCTGCAGAGAAAGCAGTTATGGCATCACGTGACATTGTGGGATACACCGATTTGACCTTGCTAGTCCCACATGCAGTATCTCTGATCCACTCGAGCAGAAAACTTCACTGTCTGCTGCAAGGTGGCTTCATTATAATGCTGTTCTGTTGGAATGGCTTATCGTGAAGGTAAAGTGATGTTCTGTTTTAAACCATGCTACTCTTTTGCCAACAGCTGAGGACGGAGAGCCACACGTGACACGACGGTGTGGCGGTTATAACTTCTGTTTGTTCACCCAGGACGAATTTGAGAAATGTGCCTGTTGAAAACACTGATTTTAATCTTTCATTAATGGTTCAGCTTCTAGGGATCCAGAGATGGGTAAAAATATTGCAGGTTTTGCCACAACACTGCACGAGACAGTCACTGCACGACCTCTCTCATCTTTACACTCATCTCAGGCACCTGAGTGGGTGGTTTGTACAGAGGTGTGTAAACTGGCTGAGGGCAAATCTGTTAATATTTGCACAGCCAGCAGATATGCTTGGGGTGTGGTTCCTGATGTCCACCGTCATGTGCTGGTTGCTGCTCTCTTGGACGCCATGTTGTTACCTAAACAAATTGCTGGGGGTAAATGTGAAGCTCACACTAACAACACTGATCCCATCTCTCTAGGGAATGCACGAGCGGACACGGCTGCCATTGTCTCATGAGATGTTTGGTGCCTCACTAACCCTTGATTCTACTCCCCCAGTTTTGACTACAGCAGAGATAGCAGAACTGCAGATTAGGGCCTTTCAGGCGGAGAAGGTCACTCGAAGAAAAGCAGGCTGCACTGTAATTGACAGAGTGTGGACAGGCCCTGATGGCCTGCCATGTCTCCCCAGGTATTTTTTCACCCCACTTTGCTAAATTGACACATGGGTTGGACCATGTGTCAAGGGGGGGGAATGGTGAATGAGATGCTGAGACACTGGTTCACAAGAGGTTTCACAAATTAGGCCACTGAGTTTTGCAAAAGAGGTGTGATTTGTTCCACAGCAGCCACTCACAATGTTTTTGAACCATAAGTTTGCATATCACGCCCGCCCTGATGGCAAGAAGTCAAAGTTTAGATCCGGCATTAGTGGACTAAATCTGTCAGATTTAAGCTAGTAGAATGACTCACATAATTTTTTGTGTTTACTAAATTGCCAAGAACATTATTATTAGTATGGACGATCTTCCCTAGATTTTATATAGAGCTTGTGTTTTATAATTGTTGCAATATTACAGAATGTTCCTAACACTTCATTTTCACCCTCAAAGGCCTCCTACAACATCTGAGTGGTTGAAAAAGTTTTGTTTTGTTTTCTTCCTTTTTTCTCTAGGGTTTACTATATTTGGGTTTCACGGGGTTAAATATATCATTACAAGATGGGGACAGAGAAGTGGGATATGTTTTGGGTTTTACATGCATTGCTATTTAATAATTGTACCTTTTTTGTTATGGGAGACGGCGGGACGAAAAGGGGGTGATCACGGAGACCAGGTACAGGTTCGACCAGAACAAGAATTCACCCATCAGAAGGGTAAGAATCTACAGGACACCGGCTTACACTAGTATGGGGGCATCGAACTAAACTACTGACTCACTGTGGGCACGCGGACAAAAATTGGGTGTATTTAGCACTGGGGGTGGATCAATCCGGCACCGACACAGTGGGACTGATCAAAGTTAATATACTGACACCAGAACCAATTGAAATCACGACCACACCTGCACCTCAGTCACCCGAGGCAGAAATAGAGACACACAAGGTTATTGAAATTGACTTGGCCAAATTAACAGGTAAGGATATTGGCTACTGGTTATCCTGGGGAAAAAAAACACGTGGTTGGATTGGCTAACAACCACGGCCAGGCATTAACAATCCATTCACTGACATATTTGATAACTGGTTCGGGAAATTATGAAACTTGGTGATCTCCGTTATCCCCTCCCTGATTGCCGTCAGGTATGTCGATTTTGGGTGGATATTGTTGTGTTCCCGGTATTCGTTTTCTCTGTGTCCACCTCATCACTGCCACCATTGAGGGGAAACACGTCCCTCTTCCTCCCTACCAGATGCCACTTCTGGGGGAGGGGGAATGAGAGGAGGAGGATGAGATGGTGACGGTGTTTACAGAGTGACAGGGGATGTTTTGTTGATCTCAGAAAAGTCTGAGATCAAAAGGGGGATTGTTGTGATATTTACTCCAAAATCGTATATTGCTATAATGTTTGGGATATTGACATTTGCCTTAGACATATGATAAGCTCGTGACAATCAGATTAATAATGAAGCATGACTTCAACTTTTCTATAATTGGTGTAATTACTGTGTTTTGCTCTTACAGCCCAGAGAATGACATACACATGACAGGGGAAGTAGCAGATACACACAGGGACTGAGTGTTCTGGTTGTTTGATAAACAATTGGGATATCTGGTCTTCCTACCTAACTGTGATAGTCAGCTGACGCAGGGGAAAGCTGACGAATGCGGGGGGTTGTGTGTCTCTGTCTGTTTCTTTGCTTGATAGGAGCTATCAGCAGTTGACCGGGACAAGGCGTGAAAGTGGAATTAAACACTGCAGGATGGCGTGTTGGACTCCAGCCAATGAGAATGCACATTACATCAATTACATCATATCTTGCATTTGTGTAATCAGTAACTATAAAACCGGACAGGGACAGGAGACAGTATCAGACTTCGTGAACTGATGCTGCTGCGGTATGTTGGTCAGGGAAACTTAGTCTGGTCCGGAGCTCTGTACACGATCTATTTTCCTAGGTGATTCTTTTATAAATAAATTTTGGAAAATTTTGTAATTGAACGTCTCCTGCGTACTTCATCAAACAAACACGCGAGTTCAAGTTTTAGAACTCTTCACCAGACTGGGGGACAGAGGACACTAGGTACCTGTCTGTCTGTCCAGACTGGGGGACAGAGGACACTTTGTACCTGTCTGTCTGTCCAGACTGGGGGACAGAGGACACTAGGTCTGTCTGTCTGTCCAGACTGGGGGACAGAGGACAGAGGACACTAGGTACCTGTCTGTCTGTCCAGACTGGGGGACAGAGGACACTTTGTACCTGTCTACCATAAGTTAGTGCCACTTAAGATTACAAGTAAAGCATACTTAATCAAGATATCTTTTTTAACTCAAAATATTTAGTCAACATTAATTAAAATTTTTGATGTAATCAGTTTCAACAATTTTTTTGAGTTAACTGAACTTATTAGGGTTTACAGTGTAAGAGGTCTAATGTTTTTTTTAATCATTGCTGTTCCATATATGCATTATTGACAAAGTTTTTCTGAAGAATTTTTTTATTGAGACCGGTTACTTTCATAATGGTCAATAACATATTCAAACCAACTCAGTCATGTTATAAGTCAATATCAATCTAAGATGATTTAACAGTACTTCATTCAACACAGTAGCCAGGTTAAAAGTAGTAGACAGAGAACAGCAGTGCCACACAAACTTATCAAATATCAAAATCTTTATTTTCACCTTGAAAGAGATAACACATTTCATCAGAGGCAACAAGGAAAAGAAACTTACAAACTGTAGTAAACATATAACAACATTTCATATCAAAAAAGAAACTTAGAACAGCCATACAAATTTCATCCAAGGCAATTAGGTAAAACCAACATATCATATCAAAAAGAGACTAGGGTTAGGGTTAGGGTAACCCTATCTGTACAGTCTTTTTACCAATAAAGCCGTGTACGTTTAAGTTCCTGTGTGTGTGGGTGTGGAACTCTTCCGGACGCGTGTCCACAAACCAATGTCCATTCACGTGAGGTCGTTTGCATAATAATAATTATTTATTTACACATAAAGTCCAGGTAAGCACAGGATTGCTGCTCTCAGGTAAGTGTAATTCACACTGTTCAACACTCAATCACGGTAACTCACTTTGCGTGTCCTATGCACGGTTTTACACGTCTTTCCCAGCTTGACACGGTCTTGACACGGGCTTGACACGGGCTTGACACGGTCTTGACACGGGCTTGACACGGGCTTGACACGGTCAGAAAACTTTGTGCTCTCCTCCTCACACACACACCGGAGGCCAATTACACCCTCACCTATATCACCTTCACCCAACACAATACCCCCCCTGGTGGTCAAACAGAGAACAGGCAAAATGGCTCCTACACTATCTATCTATCTATCTATCTATCTATCTATCTATCTATCTATCTATCTATCTATCTATCTATCTATCTATCTATCTATCTATCTATCTACGCTAAGCCTTTTGCCAGACCAGTGCAGAGGCAGAAAATGTCTCTTTTTCTCCACGTTTCTGTCTGCCTCAGACTGCGGGGCCCCTATCGCCGTGGTAACCACCTGGAGTTGCCGTGGTAACCAGGCCAGAGCTCGTTAACTTCATAAACAATCCACCTAGCTGGATTAAATGTTTGTAAACACAGACACACAGCTGCTCCGCCAGAAATGAAGCGGTGGTTCTACTCAGTGGAGCAGCAGAAGTAACAGGATGCAGAGCACTGAGCAGCATATTATTTCTGTTCTAATCAGCAGAAAACCATGGAAAACAGCTGGCTCTGGGGATTACTTTTCACTAATAAGATTGAACATTACTGTTGGTTGTATTTTGTGAATGGAATATTTATTTATTTATTTATTCTCTCTCCTCCCTCTCTCTCTCTCTGACCTGATATGAATTGATTCTCTGGTTTATATATTGATCAAAATTATGTTTCAAATGAATTATTACACTCGTACGCCGTGTAATAGGCGGGATAATGCTCAGTAAGTTATTGATTAAATGCACTGACACTAGTGAAACTATCAATTGCACCTACCAAACAGATACACTGAGTGGAGCGGGCGACCGGTCCAAGATGGCGGCCCCACCGCTCGTCAGCGCCAATAGGCCCAGCGTTCGATGCGGCGTCTACTCTTTATATGTCTATGGTCACACACACACACACACACACACACACACACACACACACACACACACACACACACACACACACACACACAGGTAACCTAATGTGATTACAGCTCCTCCATATCAGTGCTTATAAAAAGATGATCATGTGTCTGTCTGATCAGCTCTGTCTTGACCTTAAGATCGTTAACACAAACATCTACCTTTATTTTGAAGGAGCATTAACACAAACATCTACTTTTATACTGAAGGAGTTTTAATTCAAACATCTACCTTTATTTTGAAAGAGCTTTAACACAAACATCTACCTTTATTTTGAAGGAGCTTTAACACAAACATCTACCTTTATTTTGAAGGAGCTTTAATACAAACATCTACCTTTATACTGTATGGAGCTTTAACACAAACATATACCTTTATTTTGAAGGAGCTTTAATACAAACATCTACCTTTATACTGAAGGAGCTTTAATACAAACATCTACCTTTATACTGTATGGAGCTTTAAGTCAAACATCTACCTTTATTTTGAAGGAGCTTAACACAAACATCTACCTTTATTTTGAAGGAGCTTTAATACAAACATCTACCTTTATTTTGAAGGAGCTTTAATACAAACATCTACCTTTATACTGTATGGAGCTTTAACACAAACATATACCTTTATTTTGAAGGAGCTTTAATACAAACATCTACCTTTATACTGAAGGAGCTTTAATACAAACATCTACCTTTATTTTGAAAGAGCTTTAACAGAAACATCTACCTTTATTTTGAAGGAGCTTAACACAGACATCTACCTTTATTTTGAAGGAGCTTTAATACAAACATCTACCTTTATTTTGAAGGAGCTTTAATACAAACATCTACCTTTATTTTGAAAGAGCTTTAACAGAAACATCTACCTTTATTTTGAAAGAGCTTTAACACAAACATCTACCTTTATTTTGAAGGAGCTTTAATTCAAACATCTACCTTTATACTGAAGGAGCTTTAATACAAACATCTACCTTTATTTTGAAAGAGCTTTAACAGAAACATCTACCTTTATTTTGAAAGAGCTTTAACACAAACATCTACCTTTATTTTGAAGGAGCTTTAACACAAACATCTACCTCTATTTTGAAGGAGCTTAACACAGACATCTACCTTTATTTTGAAGGAGCTTTAATACAAACATCTACCTTTATTTTGAAGGAGCTTTAATACAAACATCTACCTTTATTTTGAAGGAGCTTTAATACAAACATCTACCTTTATACTGAAGGAGCTTTAATACAAACATCTACCTTTATTTTGAAAGAGCTTTAACAGAAACATCTACCTTTATTTTGAAAGAGCTTTAACACAAACATCTACCTCTATTTTGAAGGAGCTTAACACAGACATCTACCTTTATTTTGAAGGAGCTTTAATACAAACATCTACCTTTATTTTGAAAGAGCTTTAACACAAACATCTACCTTTATTTTGAAGGAGCTTTAATTCAAACATCTACCTTTATTTTGAAAGAGCTTTAACAGAAACATCTTCCTTTATTTTGAAGGAGCTAAACACAGACATCTACCTTTATTTTGAAGGAGCTTTAATACAAACATCTACCTTTATACTGTATGGAGCTTTAAGTCAAACATCTACCTTTATTCTGAAGGAGCTTAACACAAACATCTACCTTTATTTTGAAGGAGCTTTAACACAAACATCTACCTTTATTTTGAAAGAGCTTTAACACAAACATCTACCTCTATTTTGAAGGAGCTTAACACAGACATCTACCTTTATTTTGAAGGAGCTTTAATACAAACATCTACCTTTATTTTGAAGGAGCTTTAATACAAACATCTACCTTTATTTTGAAGGAGCTTTAATACAAACATCTACCTTTATTTTGAAAGAGCTTTAACACAAACATCTACCTTTATTTTGAAGGAGCTTTAATTCAAACATCTACCTTTATACTGAAGGAGCTTTAATACAAACATCTACCTTTATTTTGAAGGAGCTTAACACAGACATCTACCTTTATTTTGAAGGAGCTTTAATACAAACATCTACCTTTATTTTGAAGGAGCTTTAATACAAACATCTACCTTTATTTTGAAAGAGCTTTAACACAAACATCTACCTCTATTTTGAAGGAGCTTAACACAGACATCTACCTTTATTTTGAAGGAGCTTTAATACAAACATCTACCTTTATTTTGAAGGAGCTTTAACACAAACATCTACCTTTATTATTTTTTTTTTTTTTTTTTGAACTTTATTTTTATTAAAGAGAAACACAAACATTCCTTGACAACATCACAAATTATGTATGACAGTGCTAAAGACAAGAAAAAAAACAAAAAACAAAAAACCTTTTGGGCCCAGAAAGCTTAATTATACACATGAATGAAAAATAATAAATACATAAATAAATAAATAAGTGGACAGTTAAGACATTCCAGCATACTGTGGGGTTCCCCTCAATTAGAGAGGTATCTTGCTATAGGTAGCCACCTCCTCACAAAAACATCAGACCTTAATTGTAATTTAGCAGTTAAAGCCTCCATTCCATACACCTCCCTCAGCTTCTGTTTCCACTGTGCCACTGTAGGTGGCTGTGGATTCATCCATTTTATTGTCACCATTTTCCTAGCAGTCATCAAGAGTATATGTAACAAGTGCTTTTGGTCTCTAGTGTACATGCCTTCAGGAGTTAGGTCGAAAAGAAACTGACTTGGGATAAATGGTATATTAATTCCCAGAACTTTATCTATCTCGTTCTTTACCCCCTTCCAAAAAGGAAGCATCACTGGGCAATCCCAAAATATGTGTGAGTGGTCGCCAACCACTCCACACCCTCTCCAACAGTATATTGCAGCTGGATTATCTACAAATTTAGAAACCACGGAAGGCACCTTAAAGAACCTTGTCTTCGTCTTCCAATCAAACTCCTTCCACATGTTACTATTGATACCTTTATGACATCCAATGCACATTGTTTCCCACTCCCCATCCTCAATTATAATATTTAACTCCAGCTCCCATTTGTTTTTAATATAAAAAGTATTGTCTGGTATATCTAGTAACAAATTTCTGTATATATGGGAAACATGTTTTTTATTTGGTAGTTGATGTTTAATTATATTAATAAAGTAAGTTTCTATATTCGTTGGAGCATTTTTAATTATATTCCAGTCTGTATGGTTTGTGATGTAATTCCTTATCTGAAAATACCGGAACATATCACTTTGGGGTAGAAGGAATTTGTCTTGGAGATATGAGAATGGCTGTACACCAGTGTCACATAACAACTGGTCAATAACCCTCAGATTTCTACCTGCCCACCTTTTAAAAGTGATATCTGTTGTTGAGGGGGGGAAATCCGGATTTCCAGTAATCTGCATAGCCCTTGAGAGGGCAACTGTTCCTCTAATTCTCTTTTGGACTGTCGACCATACTTTTAAGGTGTGTTTCACCCATACATTTTTAATTTTTAATTTCTTCTGGGACTGCTTGTTTAGAAACACTAAAGTAGATAAAGGTATTGCTGGTAACGAATTCTGCTCTATGTTCACCCATCCCGATTCTATGTCATTGTTAATCCAAGCTACCACTGCTGTCAGTTGTGCTGCCCAAAAATAATATTTTAAATTGGGGAGGCTGAGTCCACCCTTATCCTTCCCAAGAGTGAGCGTTTTAAGTCTCACTCTTGGCCTCTTATTCTGCCATATAAATTTACTTATAAGCTTGTCCAGCATATTAAAGGCTGATGTTGGGATCCCGACTGGGAGAGACTGAAACAAAAACAAAATTCTAGGAAGTAGATTCATCTTAACAGCCTCTACTCTACCCAAAAGGGATAATGGTAGCACATCCCATCTTGCCAATTCATTTTTAAATATCCCAAATATTTTTTTATAGTTCGCCTGGTATAGTTGTGTTACCTGGGGAGTGAGTGTGATCCCTAAATATCTGAAACCCTGTTTAGATCTGCGAAAGGACACTATATCATCAAGTTGGCTAGGCCATGTCCCAGACACCATCATCGCTTCTGATTTACTAGGATTAACTTTATAACCGGATACTAGACCATATTCATTAAGACTTTGTAGAAGAACAGGAACTGAGTGGACAGGATTTTCAATAAATAATAATATGTCGTCCGCGTATAGGGATATTTTATGTTGGTTTCCACTCTCATCCCTTATTCCTTGTATAAGCGGGTTACTTCTAATCAATTCTGCGAGCGGCTCAATGCTAAGAGCGAACAGGGCTGGCGAGAGCGCGTCCCCCTGCCTTGTCCCCCGTCCCAGATCAAAGAAATCGGAACATTGGCCATTAACTCTGACTCTTGACTGCGGATTCATATAAAACACTCTAATCCAACTCAAAAATGTTTCGTTAAAGCCCATATGAGCCATTGTTTGCTCCAAAAATGTCCAGTCCAGTCTATCAAATGCTTTCTCAGCATCTAAGCTGAGAAGCATTGATGGAGTCTTTCTACCAGAAGCAATAGATTGTAGATTTAAAGCTCGTCTGACATTATTAGTGCCCTGCCGTCCGGTTATGAACCCTGTTTGATCAGAGTTTACTAATTTACGGATGTGTTTTTGTATTCTATTTGCCAAGATAGAAGTCAGGATTTTAAAATCCTGGCAAAGCAGACTTATCGGCCGATAGCCCGTACATTGAGTGGGGTCCTTTCCATCTTTGTGTATAACTGTGATAATTGCCTCTGACCAGGTTTTTGGGGGGTCCCTTTCATTCAGTGCATAATTATATACTCGACATAAAATTGGGGCTAGTTCGTTAACAAAAACTTTATAATATTCCCCAGAGTATCCATCGACACCCGGGGATTTACTGTTCTTTAATTTAGTAATACTATCTATTATTTCCTGTACTGTTATGGGAGAAGATAGCGTCTCAGCTTCATCCTGTGACAATCTATTCAACTGGATCGAGTCCAGGAGTTTTGTTATTTTCTCCTCCTTCCCTATTAATTCTTGACCTTCATATAATTTTTTATAGTATGCAGCAAACGCCTCTGCTACTTCTTTCGGTTGGGAGGTAATTCTGTTTGTGTCGGGGTGTTTAATTTTAGGTACCACACGGTTCGATTGAGCTTTCCGTAACTGAAAAGCCAATAATCTACTTGCTTTATTCCCCATTTCATAATATTTTCTTTTCACAAATCTGAGCATTCCCTCTGCTTTATATGTGAGTAAATCATCTAATTTTTGTCTCTCTTGTTTTAGTGATTCTAATGTATTCCTTTTTCTCGATATTTTGTGTTCTTTTTCTAACCTAATAATTTCAGTCTCCAGTTCAAGTCTCCTGGCTTCTCTTTGTTTTTTTATTCTTGATGTAATTTGAATGATATGTCCCCTCACAACAGCTTTGGCACCATCCCATAAAATAGATGGAGTAACATCTCCGCTATCATTTATATCAATATATTCTTTTATCTTGTCACGTAATTCCTGTTGGATTAGGGGGTCATTTAATATTGAGACATTAAGTCTCCAGTATCTGAATTGTTTTTCTTGACCTAAATTTATTTTCATCTTAATGGGACCATGATCTGACAAAGTTATGGGTTCTATCTTGCACTCTGTCACTCTATGCACATCAGCCTTTGAAACAAGAAACATGTCTAATCTGGAGTAACTTTCATGTACTTGGGACCTATATGTATAGTCTCTGTCTCTGGGATGATGATATCGCCAAACATCAATCAGGCCCAATCCCTCCATCATTCCCAGAACAGTAGCTGCTTTTCTAGTTCGAGGTCCCTTCTCAGCAGGTAGTCGGTCCATACTTAAATTTAGTACACAATTATAATCCCCCCCAACCACTATGATTCCCTTCCCTTCATCTGCCAGTTTGGAGGCTATTTTCTTAAAAAAAAAAGGACAATCCTCATTTGGTGCATACAGATTCAAAAATGTAAATCTATTTTCCCCAATCGTACCTATCACCATAATATATCTGCCTTCCTTGTCTTTCAATACTTTTTCGCAGTTAAAAAAAACATTTCTTCTAAATAGGATAGCAACCCCCCTTTTCCTCCCTCCTCCGTAAGATGCAGTGTAAATTTGTTCCACCCAGTCCCTCTTTAATTTCAGGTGTTCTGCCTCAGAGAGATGTGTCTCTTGTAACATTGCGGCTGAACATTGTAAAGCTTTGAGTTGGTTAAGTATTTTCTTTCTTTTAATTGGATTTCCCAGACCCTTTATGTTGTAGCTAACTACAGTCAAACCATCCATATTACACTTCTTTTAATCATTACTGTCATGATGCTTTGTAGTCAACTTATAAATGTCAAGTGCACCATCACCTGTTATAAAAGTCCTATCAGTTGTCAAGGAAGAAACACAAAAAAGAACAGAAACTATGTACAATTTCCAATAAGGAACATCAGAAATCGAACACAACAACCTGGCTTCCAAGTCCTCAACTGGCCTGTCTCCAGTAGTGGCCAGTCCCCGTGTAGAACTGGGCAGAGGGTGGCGGGAACCCTCCGGGATAATGTCACAATGTGCGGCAGTCCCACTCCGTCGGGTTAGCTGCTGCGGCTCTACAGTGGCTGAGTGTAAATCACTCATAATGAGTCAATTGCAGCTGATGCCACAAACCAAAACGACCAGATAATATACTGTTGTTACATTCTGGACTCAGCAAAGTGTAAATAAATATTAATAAGAGAAATATAAACTTGAAACAAGGTTTCAAGAAAAAAAAAAGAAAAAAAAGATGCATATAAAATATATAGCCCAACAACACCACTGTAATTGGAGGGTAATAAGACCATTTAACTTTAGCCCATCTAAAAGTGAATTATTCACAGCTGCTCATAGCTGTCTAAATAAAATGGAAAAACCTTACTTTTTGCACAATATTCCCAGTCACTTCAAGGGAAGAAAAACCTGCATTCTTCTTCTGTAAGCATGTTGACATTCCGCCCTCCTCGGTTGGCGGCCCGTGTCTCCCACCTGTGTCTGGCCAGCTCTCGCTCTACTTTATCCCGCTCGTCAACTCGGACCTGGATGTTGAAATCCTTAAGCACCGGCGCTGCGTCCATCACCGTCTGGAAGGTTTTCTCCTCCGATCCCACCATCATCCTCAGTCGGGCTGGGTACATGCACTTCGCTTTAACGTTTTTCTCCTTCAGCTGTTTCACAACGTATCTGACCTGAGCGCGTTTCCTCTGCAGCTCCGGCGAGTAGTCATTATCAAAGTAGATCTGCTTCTCACCCATCTTCACTGTGCGCTGTCTCCAGGCTTGCTGCAGGATCTGTTCCTTCACTGTGTAGTCCGCGAACTTAATCACGATGGAGCGAGGCGGGTCATTTTCTTTTGGTTTTGGCATAAGTGCTCTATGCGCCCGGTCAATCCTGATGTCGGCTTCGGTTAGTGGCAGATTAGTCAGCACCGTCGGTAGTAGTTTTTTAATGAAGGCGACCATGTCTCTCCCCTCGCTTCCTTCAGGAACCTGATACAGCCTTAGGTTTTGCCGTCTGTGTCTGTTCTGAAGATCCTCACACCGTTCAAATAATTCCGCCTCACGCTGCAGTAGGAAGGCGATGGCTTTTCCGTGGGTTGCGTTGGTCTCCTCCGTCGTTAATATGCGCTCCTCTGCGTCAACGACCCTCTTCTCCAAGTTTGTTAGTTGTGCACTCAAACCTCCAACTGACGTTTCAAGCCTTGTGAATGATTCCTTGGCTTGGCCTTTAAATTCCTTTACGTCCATACTCATCTGCATAATGTCCCCTCGTATTTCTCGGTTTGACTGGGCGATAGCTTGAAGCATCTCCTCCAAGCTATTCACGGCAGTATCATTGCTAGCGCTAGCTTCGTCGGGATTAGCAGGCTTGTTAGCATCAGTCGGTTCCGACGATTTTTCATCTCCTTCTTTGTTTCTAAAGTGATATCTGGCGAGTCTGTCACTAGCGCTCGTCTTTGTGGTGTCGTTAGGCATGTTTTTGCTGAGTTTTGTTCATATATCGATTTGGTAAGTTGGTTAATCAGCAGAGCTCAAACTTTTGCGTCCTACATGAACATGGCGCCGCCGGAAGTCTCCTATCTACCTTTATTTTGAAGGAGCTTTAATTCAAACATCTACCTTTATACTGAAGGAGCTTTAATACAAACATCTACCTTTATTTTGAAAGAGCTTTAACAGAAACATCTACCTTTATTTTGAAAGAGCTTTAATTCAAACATCTACCTTTATACTGAAGGAGCTTTAATACAAACATCTACCTTTATTTTGAAAGAGCTTTAACAGAAACATCTACCTTTATTTTGAAGGAGCTAAACACAGACATCTACCTTTATTTTGAAGGAGCTTTAATACAAACATTTACCTTTATACTGTATGGAGCTTTAAGTCAAACATCTACCTTTATTCTGAAGGAGCTTAACACAAACATCTACCTTTATTTTGAAGGAGCTTTAACACAAACATCTACCTTTATTTTGAAAGAGCTTTAACACAAACATCTACCTCTATTTTGAAGGAGCTTAACACAGACATCTACCTTTATTTTGAAGGAGCTTTAATACAAACATCTACCTTTATTTTGAAGGAGCTTTAATACAAACATCTACCTTTATTTTGAAGGAGCTTTAATACAAACATCTACCTTTATTTTGAAAGAGCTTTAACACAAACATCTACCTTTATTTTGAAGGAGCTTTAATTCAAACATCTACCTTTATACTGAAGGAGCTTTAATACAAACATCTACCTTTATTTTGAAGGAGCTTAACACAGACATCTACCTTTATTTTGAAGGAGCTTTAATACAAACATCTACCTTTATTTTGAAGGAGCTTTAATACAAATATCTACCTTTATTTTGAAGGAGCTTTAATACAAACATCTACCTTTATTTTAAAGGAGCTTAACACAGACATCTACCTTTATTTTGAAGGAGCTTTAATACAAACATCTACCTTTATTTTGAAGGAGCTTTAATACAAACATCTACCTTTATTTTGAAGGGGACACTAGGTACCTGTCTGTCCAGACTGGGGGACAGAGGACACTAGGTACCTGTCTGTCTGTCCAGACTGGGGGACAGAGGACACTTTGTACCTGTCTGTCTGTCCAGACTGGGGGACAGAGGACAGAGGACACTAGGTACCTGTCTGTCTGTCCAGACTGGGGGACAGAGGACACTTTGTACCTGTCTACCATAAGTTAGTGCCACTTAAGATTACAAGTAAAGCATACTTAATCAAGATATCTTTTTTAACTCAAAATATTTAGTCAACATTAATTAAAATTTTTGATGTAATCAGTTTCAACAATTTTTTTGAGTTAACTGAACTTATTAGGGTTTACAGTGTAAGAGGTCTAATGTTTTTTTTAATCATTGCTGTTCCATATATGCATTATTGACAAAGTTTTTCTGAAGAATTTTTTTATTGAGACCGGTTACTTTCATAATGGTCAATAACATATTCAAACCAACTCAGTCATGTTATAAGTCAATATCAATCTAAGATGATTTAACAGTACTTCATTCAACACAGTAGCCAGGTTAAAAGTAGTAGACAGAGAACAGCAGTGCCACACAAACTTATCAAATATCAAAATCTTTATTTTCACCTTGAAAGAGATAACACATTTCATCAGAGGCAACAAGGAAAAGAAACTTACAAACTGTAGTAAACATATAACAACATTTCATATCAAAAAAGAAACTTAGAACAGCCATACAAATTTCATCCAAGGCAATTAGGTAAAAACAACATATCATATCAAAAAGAGACTAGGGTTAGGGTTAGGGTTAGGGTAACCCTATCTGTACAGTCTTTTTACCAATAAAGCCGTGTACGTTTAAGTTCCTGTGTGTGTGGGTGTGGAACTCTTCCGGACGCGTGTCCACAAACCAATGTCCATTCACGTGAGGTCGTTTGCATAATAATAATTATTTATTTACACATAAAGTCCAGGTAAGCACAGGATTGCTGCTCTCAGGTAAGTGTAATTCACACTGTTCAACACTCAATCACGGTAACTCACTTTGCGTGTCCTATGCACGGTTTTACACGTCTTTCCCAGCTTGACACGGTCTTGACACGGGCTTGACACGGGCTTGACACGGTCTTGACACGGTCTTGACACGGGCTTGACACGGGCTTGACACGGTCAGAAAACTTTGTGCTCTCCTCCTCACACACACACCGGAGGCCAATTACACCCTCACCTATATCACCTTCACCCAACACAATACCCCCCCTGGTGGTCAAACAGAGAACAGGCAAAATGGCTCCTACACTATCTATCTATCTATCTATCTATCTATCTATCTATCTATCTATCTATCTATCTATCTATCTATCTATCTATCTATCTATCTATCTACGCTAAGCCTTTTGCCAGACCAGTGCAGAGGCAGAAAATGTCTCTTTTTCTCCACGTTTCTGTCTGCCTCAGACTGCGGGGCCCCTATCGCCGTGGTAACCACCTGGAGTTGCCGTGGTAACCAGGCCAGAGCTCGTTAACTTCATAAACAATCCACCTAGCTGGATTAAATGTTTGTAAACACAGACACACAGCTGCTCCGCCAGAAATGAAGCGGTGGTTCTACTCAGTGGAGCAGCAGAAGTAACAGGATGCAGAGCACTGAGCAGCATATTATTTCTGTTCTAATCAGCAGAAAACCATGGAAAACAGCTGGCTCTGGGGATTACTTTTCACTAATAAGATTGAACATTACTGTTGGTTGTATTTTGTGAATGGAATATTTATTTATTTATTTATTCTCTCTCCTCCCTCTCTCTCTCTCTGACCTGATATGAATTGATTCTCTGGTTTATATATTGATCAAAATTATGTTTCAAATGAATTATTACACTCGTACGCCGTGTAATAGGCGGGATAATGCTCAGTAAGTTATTGATTAAATGCACTGACACTAGTGAAACTATCAATTGCACCTACCAAACAGATACACTGAGTGGAGCGGGCGACCGGTCCAAGATGGCGGCCCCACCGCTCGTCAGCGCCAATAGGCCCAGCGTTCGATGCGGCGTCTACTCTTTATATGTCTATGGTCACACACACACACACACACACACACACACACACACACACACACACACACACACACACACACACACACACACACACACACACACACACACACACACAGGTAACCTAATGTGATTACAGCTCCTCCATATCAGTGCTTATAAAAAGATGATCATGTGTCTGTCTGATCAGCTCTGTCTTGACCTTAAGATCGTTAACACAAACATCTACCTTTATTTTGAAGGAGCATTAACACAAACATCTACTTTTATACTGAAGGAGTTTTAATTCAAACATCTACCTTTATTTTGAAAGAGCTTTAACACAAACATCTACCTTTATTTTGAAAGAGCTTTAACACAAACATCTACCTTTATTTTGAAGGAGCTTTAATACAAACATCTACCTTTATACTGTATGGAGCTTTAACACAAACATATACCTTTATTTTGAAGGAGCTTTAATACAAACATCTACCTTTATACTGAAGGAGCTTTAATACAAACATCTACCTTTATACTGTATGGAGCTTTAAGTCAAACATCTACCTTTATTCTGAAGGAGCTTAACACAAACATCTACCTTTATTTTGAAGGAGCTTTAATACAAACATCTACCTTTATTTTGAAGGAGCTTTAATACAAACATCTACCTTTATACTGTATGGAGCTTTAACACAAACATATACCTTTATTTTGAAGGAGCTTTAATACAAACATCTACCTTTATACTGAAGGAGCTTTAATACAAACATCTACCTTTATTTTGAAAGAGCTTTAACAGAAACATCTACCTTTATTTTGAAGGAGCTTAACACAGACATCTACCTTTATTTTGAAGGAGCTTTAATACAAACATCTACCTTTATTTTGAAGGAGCTTTAATACAAACATCTACCTTTATTTTGAAAGAGCTTTAACAGAAACATCTACCTTTATTTTGAAAGAGCTTTAACACAAACATCTACCTTTATTTTGAAGGAGCTTTAATTCAAACATCTACCTTTATACTGAAGGAGCTTTAATACAAACATCTACCTTTATTTTGAAAGAGCTTTAACAGAAACATCTACCTTTATTTTGAAAGAGCTTTAACACAAACATCTACCTTTATTTTGAAGGAGCTTTAACACAAACATCTACCTCTATTTTGAAGGAGCTTAACACAGACATCTACCTTTATTTTGAAGGAGCTTTAATACAAACATCTACCTTTATTTTGAAGGAGCTTTAATACAAACATCTACCTTTATTTTGAAGGAGCTTTAATACAAACATCTACCTTTATACTGAAGGAGCTTTAATACAAACATCTACCTTTATTTTGAAAGAGCTTTAACAGAAACATCTACCTTTATTTTGAAAGAGCTTTAACACAAACATCTACCTCTATTTTGAAGGAGCTTAACACAGACATCTACCTTTATTTTGAAGGAGCTTTAATACAAACATCTACCTTTATTTTGAAAGAGCTTTAACACAAACATCTACCTTTATTTTGAAGGAGCTTTAATTCAAACATCTACCTTTATACTGAAGGAGCTTTAATACAAACATCTACCTTTATTTTGAAAGAGCTTTAACAGAAAAATCTTCCTTTATTTTGAAGGAGCTAAACACAGACATCTACCTTTATTTTGAAGGAGCTTTAATACAAACATCTACCTTTATACTGTATGGAGCTTTAAGTCAAACATCTACCTTTATTCTGAAGGAGCTTAACACAAACATCTACCTTTATTTTGAAGGAGCTTTAACACAAACATCTACCTTTATTTTGAAAGAGCTTTAACACAAACATCTACCTCTATTTTGAAGGAGCTTAACACAGACATCTACCTTTATTTTGAAGGAGCTTTAATACAAACATCTACCTTTATTTTGAAGGAGCTTTAATACAAACATCTACCTTTATTTTGAAGGAGCTTTAATACAAACATCTACCTTTATTTTGAAAGAGCTTTAACACAAACATCTACCTTTATTTTGAAGGAGCTTTAATTCAAACATCTACCTTTATACTGAAGGAGCTTTAATACAAACATCTACCTTTATTTTGAAGGAGCTTAACACAGACATCTACCTTTATTTTGAAGGAGCTTTAATACAAACATCTACCTTTATTTTGAAGGAGCTTAACACAGACATCTACCTTTATTTTGAAGGAGCTTTAATACAAACATCTACCTTTATTTTGAAGGAGCTTTAATACAAACATCTACCTTTATTTTGAAGGAGCTTTAATACAAACATCTACCTTTATTTTGAAGAGCTTTAACACAAACATCTACCTTTATTTTGAAAGAGCTTTAACACAAACATCTACCTCTATTTTGAAGGAGCTTAACACAGACATCTACCTTTATTTTGAAGGAGCTTTAATACAAACATCTACCTTTATTTTGAAGAGCTTTAACACAAACATCTACCTTTATTTTGAAGGAGCTTTAATACAAACATCTACCTTTATTTGAAGGAGCTTTAATACAAACATCTACCTTTATTTTGAAGGAGCTTAACACAGACATCTACCTTTATTTTGAAGGAGCTTTAATACAAACATCTACCTTTATTCTGAAGGAGCTTAACACAAACATCTACCTTTATTTTGAAGGAGCTTTAACACAAACATCTACCTTTATTTTGAAAGAGCTTTAACACAAACATCTACCTTTATTTTGAAGGAGCTTAACACAGACTTCTACCTTTATTTTGAAGGAGCTTTAATACAAACATCTACCTTTATTTTGAAGGAGCTTTAATACAAACATCTACCTTTATTCTGAAGGAGCTTAACACAAACATCTACCATTATTTTGAAGGAGCTTTAACACAAACATCTACCTTTATTTTGAAGGAGCTTTAAGTCAAACATCTACCTTTATTCTGAAGGAGCTTAATACAAACATCTACCTTTATTTTGAAGGAGCTTTAACACAAACATCTACCTTTATTTTGAAGGAGCTTTAATACAAACATCTACCTTTATTTTGAAGGAGCTTTAATACAAACATCTACCTTTATTTTGAAGGAGCTTAACACAAACATCTACCTTTATTTTGAAGGAGCTTTAACACAACATCTACCTTTATTTTGAAGGAGCTTTAATACAAACATCTACCTTTATTTTGAAGGAGCTTTAACACAAACATCTACCATTATTTTGAAGGAGCTTTAACACAAACATCTACCTTTATTTTGAAAGAGCTTTAACACAAACATCTACCTCTATTTTGAAGGAGCTTAACACAGACATCTACCTTTATTTTGAAGGAGCTTTAATACAAACATCTACCTTTATTTTGAAGGAGCTTTAATACAAACATCTACCTTTATTTTGAAGGAGCTTTAATACAAACATCTACCTTTATTTTGAAAGAGCTTTAACACAAACATCTACCTTTATTTTGAAGGAGCTTTAATTCAAACATCTACCTTTATACTGAAGGAGCTTTAATACAAACATCTACCTTTATTTTGAAGGAGCTTAACACAGACATCTACCTTTATTTTGAAGGAGCTTTAATACAAACATCTACCTTTATTTTGAAGGAGCTTTAATACAAACATCTACCTTTATTTTGAAGGAGCTTTAATACAAACATCTACCTTTATTTTAAAGGAGCTTTAACAGAAACATCTACCTTTATTTTGAAGGAGCTTAACACAAACATCTACCTTTATTTTGAAAGAGCTTTAACACAAACATCTACCTTTATTTTGAAAGAGCTTTAACACAAACATCTACCTCTATTTTGAAGGAGCTTAACACAGACATCTACCTTTATTTTGAAGGAGCTTTAATACAAACATCTACCTTTATTTTGAAGGAGCTTTAATACAAACATCTACCTTTATTTTGAAGGAGCTTTAATACAAACATCTACCTTTATTTTGAAAGAGCTTTAACACAAACATCTACCTTTATTTTGAAGGAGCTTTAATTCAAACATCTACCTTTATACTGAAGGAGCTTTAATACAAACATCTACCTTTATTTTGAAGGAGCTTAACACAGACATCTACCTTTATTTTGAAGGAGCTTTAATACAAACATCTACCTTTATTTTGAAGGAGCTTTAATACAAACATCTACCTTTATTTTGAAGGAGCTTTAATACAAACATCTACCTTTATTTTAAAGGAGCTTAACACAGACATCTACCTTTATTTTGAAGGAGCTTTAATACAAACATCTACCTTTATTTTGAAGGAGCTTTAATACAAACATCTACCTTTATTTTGAAGGGGACACTAGGTACCTGTCTGTCCAGACTGGGGGACAGAGGACACTAGGTACCTGTCTGTCTGTCCAGACTGGGGGACAGAGGACACTTTGTACCTGTCTGTCTGTCCAGACTGGGGGACAGAGGACACTAGGTCTGTCTGTCTGTCCAGACTGGGGGACAGAGGACAGAGGACACTAGGTACCTGTCTGTCTGTCCAGACTGGGGGACAGAGGACACTTTGTACCTGTCTACCATAAGTTAGTGCCACTTAAGATTACAAGTAAAGCATACTTAATCAAGATATCTTTTTTAACTCAAAATATTTAGTCAACATTAATTAAAATTTTTGATGTAATCAGTTTCAACAATTTTTTTGAGTTAACTGAACTTATTAGGGTTTACAGTGTAAGAGGTCTAATGTTTTTTTTAATCATTGCTGTTCCATATATGCATTATTGACAAAGTTTTTCTGAAGAATTTTTTTATTGAGACCGGTTACTTTCATAATGGTCAATAACATATTCAAACCAACTCAGTCATGTTATAAGTCAATATCAATCTAAGATGATTTAACAGTACTTCATTCAACACAGTAGCCAGGTTAAAAGTAGTAGACAGAGAACAGCAGTGCCACACAAACTTATCAAATATCAAAATCTTTATTTTCACCTTGAAAGAGATAACACATTTCATCAGAGGCAACAAGGAAAAGAAACTTACAAACTGTAGTAAACATATAACAACATTTCATATCAAAAAAGAAACTTAGAACAGCCATACAAATTTCATCCAAGGCAATTAGGTAAAAACAACATATCATATCAAAAAGAGACTAGGGTTAGGGTTAGGGTAACCCTATCTGTACAGTCTTTTTACCAATAAAGCCGTGTACGTTTAAGTTCCTGTGTGTGTGGGTGTGGAACTCTTCCGGACGCGTGTCCACAAACCAATGTCCATTCACGTGAGGTCGTTTGCATAATAATAATTATTTATTTACACATAAAGTCCAGGTAAGCACAGGATTGCTGCTCTCAGGTAAGTGTAATTCACACTGTTCAACACTCAATCACGGTAACTCACTTTGCGTGTCCTATGCACGGTTTTACACGTCTTTCCCAGCTTGACACGGTCTTGACACGGGCTTGACACGGGCTTGACACGGTCTTGACACGGGCTTGACACGGGCTTGACACGGTCAGAAAACTTTGTGCTCTCCTCCTCACACACACACCGGAGGCCAATTACACCCTCACCTATATCACCTTCACCCAACACAATACCCCCCCTGGTGGTCAAACAGAGAACAGGCAAAATGGCTCCTACACTATCTATCTATCTATCTATCTATCTATCTATCTATCTATCTATCTATCTATCTATCTATCTATCTATCTATCTATCTATCTATCTATCTATCTACGCTAAGCCTTTTGCCAGACCAGTGCAGAGGCAGAAAATGTCTCTTTTTCTCCACGTTTCTGTCTGCCTCAGACTGCGGGGCCCCTATCGCCGTGGTAACCACCTGGAGTTGCCGTGGTAACCAGGCCAGAGCTCGTTAACTTCATAAACAATCCACCTAGCTGGATTAAATGTTTGTAAACACAGACACACAGCTGCTCCGCCAGAAATGAAGCGGTGGTTCTACTCAGTGGAGCAGCAGAAGTAACAGGATGCAGAGCACTGAGCAGCATATTATTTCTGTTCTAATCAGCAGAAAACCATGGAAAACAGCTGGCTCTGGGGATTACTTTTCACTAATAAGATTGAACATTACTGTTGGTTGTATTTTGTGAATGGAATATTTATTTATTTATTTATTCTCTCTCCTCCCTCTCTCTCTCTCTGACCTGATATGAATTGATTCTCTGGTTTATATATTGATCAAAATTATGTTTCAAATGAATTATTACACTCGTACGCCGTGTAATAGGCGGGATAATGCTCAGTAAGTTATTGATTAAATGCACTGACACTAGTGAAACTATCAATTGCACCTACCAAACAGATACACTGAGTGGAGCGGGCGACCGGTCCAAGATGGCGGCCCCACCGCTCGTCAGCGCCAATAGGCCCAGCGTTCGATGCGGCGTCTACTCTTTATATGTCTATGGTCACACACACACACACACACACACACACACACACACACACACACACACACACACACACACACACACACACACACACACACACACACACACACAGGTAACCTAATGTGATTACAGCTCCTCCATATCAGTGCTTATAAAAAGATGATCATGTGTCTGTCTGATCAGCTCTGTCTTGACCTTAAGATCGTTAACACAAACATCTACCTTTATTTTGAAGGAGCTTTAACACAAACATCTACTTTTATACTGAAGGAGTTTTAATTCAAACATCTACCTTTATTTTGAAAGAGCTTTAACACAAACATCTACCTTTATTTTGAAGGAGCTTTAACACAAACATCTACCTTTATTTTGAAGGAGCTTTAATACAAACATCTACCTTTATACTGTATGGAGCTTTAACACAAACATATACCTTTATTTTGAAGGAGCTTTAATACAAACATCTACCTTTATACTGAAGGAGCTTTAATACAAACATCTACCTTTATACTGTATGGAGCTTTAAGTCAAACATCTACCTTTATTCTGAAGGAGCTTAACACAAACATCTACCTTTATTTTGAAGGAGCTTTAATACAAACATCTACCTTTATTTTGAAGGAGCTTTAATACAAACATCTACCTTTATACTGTATGGAGCTTTAACACAAACATATACCTTTATTTTGAAGGAGCTTTAATACAAACATCTACCTTTATACTGAAGGAGCTTTAATACAAACATCTACCTTTATTTTGAAAGAGCTTTAACAGAAACATCTACCTTTATTTTGAAGGAGCTTAACACAGACATCTACCTTTATTTTGAAGGAGCTTTAATACAAACATCTACCTTTATTTTGAAGGAGCTTTAATACAAACATCTACCTTTATTTTGAAAGAGCTTTAACAGAAACATCTACCTTTATTTTGAAAGAGCTTTAACACAAACATCTACCTTTATTTTGAAGGAGCTTTAATTCAAACATCTACCTTTATACTGAAGGAGCTTTAATACAAACATCTACCTTTATTTTGAAAGAGCTTTAACAGAAACATCTACCTTTATTTTGAAAGAGCTTTAACACAAACATCTACCTTTATTTTGAAGGAGCTTTAACACAAACATCTACCTCTATTTTGAAGGAGCTTAACACAGACATCTACCTTTATTTTGAAGGAGCTTTAATACAAACATCTACCTTTATTTTGAAGGAGCTTTAATACAAACATCTACCTTTATTTTGAAGGAGCTTTAATACAAACATCTACCTTTATACTGAAGGAGCTTTAATACAAACATCTACCTTTATTTTGAAAGAGCTTTAACAGAAACATCTACCTTTATTTTGAAGAGCTTAACACAGACATCTACCTCTATTTTGAAGGAGCTTAACACAGACATCTACCTTTATTTTGAAGGAGCTTTAATACAAACATCTACCTTTATTTTGAAAGAGCTTTAACACAAACATCTACCTTTATTTTGAAGGAGCTTTAATTCAAACATCTACCTTTATACTGAAGGAGCTTTAATACAAACATCTACCTTTATTTTGAAAGAGCTTTAACAGAAACATCTTCCTTTATTTTGAAGGAGCTAAACACAGACATCTACCTTTATTTTGAAGGAGCTTTAATACAAACATCTACCTTTATACTGTATGGAGCTTTAAGTCAAACATCTACCTTTATTCTGAAGGAGCTTAACACAAACATCTACCTTTATTTTGAAGGAGCTTTAACACAAACATCTACCTTTATTTTGAAAGAGCTTTAACACAAACATCTACCTCTATTTTGAAGGAGCTTAACACAGACATCTACCTTTATTTTGAAGGAGCTTTAATACAAACATCTACCTTTATTTTGAAGGAGCTTTAATACAAACATCTACCTTTATTTTGAAGGAGCTTTAATACAAACATCTACCTTTATTTTGAAAGAGCTTTAACACAAACATCTACCTTTATTTTGAAGGAGCTTTAATTCAAACATCTACCTTTATACTGAAGGAGCTTTAATACAAACATCTACCTTTATTTTGAAGGAGCTTAACACAGACATCTACCTTTATTTTGAAGGAGCTTTAATACAAACATCTACCTTTATTTTGAAGGAGCTTAACACAGACATCTACCTTTATTTTGAAGGAGCTTTAATACAAACATCTACCTTTATTTTGAAGGAGCTTTAATACAAACATCTACCTTTATTTTGAAGGAGCTTTAATACAAACATCTACCTTTATTTTGAAAGAGCTTTAACACAAACATCTACCTTTATTTTGAAAGAGCTTTAACACAAACATCTACCTCTATTTTGAAGGAGCTTAACACAGACATCTACCTTTATTTTGAAGGAGCTTTAATACAAACATCTACCTTTATTTTGAAAGAGCTTTAACACAAACATCTACCTTTATTTTGAAGGAGCTTTAATTCAAACATCTACCTTTATACTGAAGGAGCTTTAATACAAACATCTACCTTTATTTTGAAGGAGCTTAACACAGACATCTACCTTTATTTTGAAGGAGCTTTAATACAAACATCTACCTTTATACTGTATGGAGCTTTAAGTCAAACATCTACCTTTATTCTGAAGGAGCTTAACACAAACATCTACCATTATTTTGAAGGAGCTTTAACACAAACATCTACCTTTATTTTGAAAGAGCTTTAACACAAACATCTACCTCTATTTTGAAGGAGCTTAACACAGACTTCTACCTTTATTTTGAAGGAGCTTTAATACAAACATCTACCTTTATTTTGAAGGAGCTTTAATACAAACATCTACCTTTATTTTGAAGGAGCTTTAATACAAACATCTACCTTTATTTTGAAAGAGCTTTAACACAAACATCTACCTTTATTTTGAAGGAGCTTTAATTCAAACATCTACCTTTATACTGAAGGAGCTTTAATACAAACATCTACCTTTATTTTGAAAAAGCTTTAACACAAACATCTACCTTTATTTTGAAGGAGCTTTAATTCAAACATCTACCTTTATACTGAAGGAGCTTTAATACAAACATCTACCTTTATTTTGAAGGAGCTTAACACAGACATCTACCTTTATTTTGAAGGAGCTTTAATACAAACATCTACCTTTATACTGTATGGAGCTTTAAGTCAAACATCTACCTTTATTCTGAAGGAGCTTAACACAAACATCTACCATTATTTTGAAGGAGCTTTAACACAAACATCTACCTTTATTTTGAAAGAGCTTTAACACAAACATCTACCTCTATTTTGAAGGAGCTTAACACAGACATCTACCTTTATTTTGAAGGAGCTTTAATACAAACATCTACCTTTATTTTGAAGGAGCTTTAATACAAACATCTACCTTTATTTTGAAGGAGCTTTAATACAAACATCTACCTTTATTTTGAAAGAGCTTTAACACAAACATCTACCTCTATTTTGAAGGAGCTTAACACAGACATCTACCTTTATTTTGAAGGAGCTTTAATACAAACATCTACCTTTATTTTGAAGGAGCTTTAACACAAACATCTACCTTTATTTTGAAGGAGCTTTAATTCAAACATCTACCTTTATACTGAAGGAGCTTTAATACAAACATCTACCTTTATTTTGAAAGAGCTTTAACAGAAACATCTACCTTTATTTTGAAAGAGCTTTAACACAAACATCTACCTCTATTTTGAAGGAGCTTAACACAGACATCTACCTTTATTTTGAAGGAGCTTTAATACAAACATCTACCTTTATTTTGAAAGAGCTTTAACACAAACATCTACCTTTATTTTGAAGGAGCTTTAATACAAACATCTACCTTTATTTTGAAAGAGCTTTAACACAAACATCTACCTTTATTTTGAAGGAGCTTTAATTCAAACATCTACCTTTATACTGAAGGAGCTTTAATACAAACATCTACCTTTATTTTGAAGGAGCTTAACACAGACATCTACCTTTATTTTGAAGGAGCTTTAATACAAACATCTACCTTTATTTTGAAGGAGCTTAACACAGACATCTACCTTTATTTTGAAGGAGCTTTAATACAAACATCTACCTTTATTTTGAAGGAGCTTTAATACAAACATCTACCTTTATTTTGAAGGAGCTTTAATACAAACATCTACCTTTATTTTGAAGAGCTTTAACACAAACATCTACCTTTATTTTGAAAGAGCTTTAACACAAACATCTACCTCTATTTTGAAGGAGCTTAACACAGACATCTACCTTTATTTTGAAGGAGCTTTAATACAAACATCTACCTTTATTTTGAAAGAGCTTTAACACAAACATCTACCTTTATTTTGAAGGAGCTTTAATTCAAACATCTACCTTTATACTGAAGGAGCTTTAATACAAACATCTACCTTTATTTTGAAGGAGCTTAACACAGACATCTACCTTTATTTTGAAGGAGCTTTAATACAAACATCTACCTTTATACTGTATGGAGCTTTAAGTCAAACATCTACCTTTATTCTGAAGGAGCTTAACACAAACATCTACCATTATTTTGAAGGAGCTTTAACACAAACATCTACCTTTATTTTGAAAGAGCTTTAACACAAACATCTACCTCTATTTTGAAGGAGCTTAACACAGACTTCTACCTTTATTTTGAAGGAGCTTTAATACAAACATCTACCTTTATTTTGAAGGAGCTTTAATACAAACATCTACCTTTATTTTGAAGGAGCTTTAATACAAACATCTACCTTTATTTTGAAAGAGCTTTAACACAAACATCTACCTTTATTTTGAAGGAGCTTTAATTCAAACATCTACCTTTATACTGAAGGAGCTTTAATACAAACATCTACCTTTATTTTGAAAAAGCTTTAACACAAACATCTACCTTTATTTTGAAGGAGCTTTAATTCAAACATCTACCTTTATACTGAAGGAGCTTTAATAC
Source organism: Trachurus trachurus (assembly GCF_905171665.1). Lineage (NCBI taxonomy): Eukaryota > Metazoa > Chordata > Actinopteri > Carangiformes > Carangidae > Trachurus > Trachurus trachurus. Next base: position 43,981 of record NW_028155212.1, on the reverse strand, counting down.
AAACATCTACCTTTATTTTGAAGGAGCTTAACACAGACATCTACCTTTATTTTGAAGGAGCTTTAATACAAACATCTACCTTTATACTGTATGGAGCTTTAAGTCAAACATCTACCTTTATTCTGAAGGAGCTTAACACAAACATCTACCATTATTTTGAAGGAGCTTTAACACAAACATCTACCTTTATTTTGAAAGAGCTTTAACACAAACATCTACCTCTATTTTGAAGGAGCTTAACACAGACATCTACCTTTATTTTGAAGGAGCTTTAATACAAACATCTACCTTTATTTTGAAGGAGCTTTAATACAAACATCTACCTTTATTTTGAAGGAGCTTTAACACAAACATCTACCTTTATTTTGAAAGAGCTTTAACACAAACATCTACCTCTATTTTGAAGGAGCTTAACACAGACATCTACCTTTATTTTGAAGGAGCTTAACACAGACATCTACCTTTATTTTGAAGGAGCTTTAATACAAACATCTACCTTTATTTTGAAGGAGCTTTAACACAAACATCTACCTTTATTTTGAAGGAGCTTTAATTCAAACATCTACCTTTATTGTTGAGATGCATTATGGCCTGTTTATTTATTCATTTTTGTCACGGTGGTCTGGTGTGTGTGGGACATGTGCCAGAGAGGGCAGTAGAGGGGCTGAGTGTTCACTTTCAGGGAGTGAGTGAGAAGCACCAGGGTGATAAGGCTTGGGAGAACACCTGGGCAGCCTTTTGTCTGCCCTGGGTGCAGTGTGAATGGAGGGAGCACAGAGACGCTATTGGTATGTATGGTTATTTCATTCATTACAGTAATTTCACTTCACTCTTAAAAGATGCAATTGTAAGGTTAATTTGAAGATATGGATATAAGTTTAGTTAAAAAGAACTGATAATGTGCATGACCCTGATTATAATTTACAATGCTGAAACTGAAACTAATTTCTGTTTATTTCTGTTCTTCTCTTTTTGAGGTTATCAACCTGTTTATTTCAGCAACAAGATAAAATAAAATAAAAGGAAGAAGTTGAACTGAACTGAGTTGACTCTGCGTCCTCTGTGCCAAGCCTGGTCGAGTTCAGGCAGATCCAAATAACTCGACAGTTGATAACCATTGCGGACAGCCTGGACGGAGAGATTAACGGCTTGCAGGTCCAGTGGAAAGCTGTAGACGCACGGGAGGCTGTGAGTGTCGACGAGGGCAAAATGGCGGAAGGTGGTCTGGGGAGGACGGTCCAGCGGCTCAAAAGAGAGAGGACCACTGCAAAAAGCAGCTTCACCAGGCAAGCCAACCTCATCAGCAAAGGAGCAGACAGCATGGTGAAAGAAGAGCTGCGGGAGGAATACAGTAAGCTCTCTGACTGCCTAAGAAGAGTGTTTGAAGCAAATGATGAATATAGGATTGGATTGCTGGCTGAGGCAACAAAAGAGGAAGAGGAGGAAGAGGTGAGCCTTGGTGAGCAGCTGGAAGGTGATATAGAAAAGACTGCGGATGAAGTTGAGACAAGGTTTAAGGAGGTGAGCCACATCATCCATGGGAACCTGTGGCCAAGGTATGGTCAAGAAGAAGTTACAGCAGCAATCCTGATGGCGGAGAAAAGTGCTGACACGGCGGGAAACCTACCTGTTGAGAGTACTCACCTGGAGGGATATGAGGTGCATCTAAATCTTTTGGAGAAGAGGATGAGGGAGGTCGGCAAGGTCATGTCAGCGTGGGAGCGATGGATCCCTGGAAGGGAGAAAAGAGACCTTGATGGCAGGATAAGGGACCTCAAAGAAAGCTACAGCACACTTGAACTGAGGGCAGCTGAGTTCGTCACTGCACGGAGAGTTGCAGAGGAAGGAAGAGCTGCACAACCTGCAAATGTGATGGCTGGAGCACCAATACCTGCTGGAGCACCGATACCTGCAGCGCCTGTGGTGAGAATCAAACCAACATCTCTTCCTATCTTCAGTGGAGAAAAGAGGGATTATTACAGATGGAGGAAGGATTGGGAAACCCTCCAAAGACAAGGAGAGCCATCTGGGTCAGCTGAGGTCAAGAAGATTCAACTCCTCAACAGTGTTGAAGACAGGATAAGGAAGAAGCAACATTTTTAAGAACAGAAAGGCAATTGGAGCGAGAGCCTGAGTGGAAAGCTGCATACACGGCCCAAGTCCATGAGATGGTTAACCGGCGTGCTGCCCTGGAACTCACTAAGGAGATGAGAGGAAACTGGAAAGGACCTGTCTGGTATGTGAGCCACTTGGTGGCGCTAAACCCTCACTCAGTGACAACCCCAGTGCGATTGGTGTGGAACAGCAGCCAGAAATTCAAGGGACTGAGCATGAACGACCTTCTCTTAAAGGGGCCAGATGTTCTCAACCCGATAAGAGCTGTCCTGCTGAGGTTCAGAAGAGGTGTGTATGCAGCCCTTGGTGACATCAAAAAGATGTATAACTCAGTGTGGTTGGAGGAGCGTGAAATGCATCTACACAGATTCCTATGGAGGGACAAGCCGGATGAGGACATAAAAGAGTATGCCATCACACGAGTCAATATAGGTGACAGACCAGCTGGGTGCATTGCACAGCTTGCGATGCGTGAGACAGCGAGGCTGCCCGGCTTTACTCACCTGGAGGAGGAGCGCAGGGTCCTGGAGGAGGACAGTTATGTTGATGATATCCTAACATCCCACAACAGTCTGGAGGAGCTGATCAAAATCACACGAGGAGTGGAGGACATCCAGGAACACTTCTCAGGATGAGGGGGAAGGCCTGGGTGATCAGAGGTCGAAGACTCGCAAAAAAGATAGTTGACAGCTGTGTTGTCTGCAGGGAGAGCAAAGCCAAGCAATGTCAACAAGTCATGGGTGAGCTGCCACTGGAAAGAGTAAGTCCTTCAAATCCATTTGAATTCACATCTGTTGATTTGTTTGGACCGTATGAGGTCAGAGATGAGGTGAAGAAGAGGACTAAACTAAAAGTCTGGGGTATTGTATTCTGCTGCATGGCTTCAAGAGCTGTTCACACCGATGTTGTCAGTGACCAATCATCAGAAGGGTTCCTCCTGGCCTATCAGAGATTCACATCCCTCAGAGGACACCCAAAGAAGCTGTGGTCAGATGCTGGGACAACTTTTGTGGGGGCCAAACCTGCACTGAAGGAGCTCCAAAGTTTCCTAGGGAAACTAAATAAAGCTGAGCTTGAGACTGAAGCTGCACAGAATGAAACAGAGTGGTCTTGGAAGATCCACCCCGCAGATTCCCCCCACAGAAACGGAGCAGCAGAAGCAGCAGTCCGCTTAGTGAAAAGAGCCTTGAACAACCTTGGTGGAAATGGTGTCTTTACATGGGGAGAATTCCAAACATTCCTCTTCATGGCAGCAAATCTGGTAAATGAACGACCCATAGATGCCAGAGTTCAAAGTTGTGAAGACTATGTGGAGTACATCAGCCCCAACTCTCTCTTACTTGGTCGGACCAGCCCAAAAGGAGATCCAGGAGACTTTCAGTTTGAGGGCTATTCATATAAGAGACTTCAAAGTATCCAGCATGAGGTCAGTAGATTCTGGAAGAAGTGGAGTGAACTGGCTGGTCCTAACCTTTTCATCAGGAGCAAATGGCACACAAAGCAGCGAAATGTCGTGGTGGGAGATGTGGTGTGGCTGGCGGATCAAAATGCTTTGAGAGGGCGATACAAGCTGGGCAGAGTTGTCAGTGTAAATCCTGACCGGCGTGGGATTGTGAGGGATGTGAATGTGAGGACTTTTCCTAGCTACCCTGTCCCAGTCAAGAAGAGAGATGCACTGCAAAAGCAAAGGAAAGACACAAAAGGTCTGTCATCCAAAATCCCCTCTACCATCCTTCACAGGGATGTTAGGCGCCTGGTGGTCTTACTTCCCATTGAAGAGCAACTTTAAGGAAGACTTTAAAAAGATTGGCGTGACCTCCTTGGGTTCATTAACCAGGAGCTCAAGTGGGAGGTGTTGAGATGCATTATGGCCTGTTTATTTATTCATTTTTGTCACGGTGGTCTGGTGTGTGTGGGACATGTGCCAGAGAGGGCAGTAGAGGGGCTGAGTGTTCACTTTCAGGGAGTGAGTGAGAAGCACCAGGGTGATAAGGCTTGGGAGAACACCTGGGCAGCCTTTTGTCTGCCCTGGGTGCAGTGTGAATGGAGGGAGCACAGAGACGCTATTGGTATGTATGGTTATTTCATTCATTACAGTAATTTCACTTCACTCTTAAAAGATGCAATTGTAAGGTTAATTTGAAGATATGGATATAAGTTTAGTTAAAAAGAACTGATAATGTGCATGACCCTGATTATAATTTACAATGCTGAAACTGAAACTAATTTCTGTTTATTTCTGTTCTTCTCTTTTTGAGGTTATCAACCTGTTTATTTCAGCAACAAGATAAAATAAAATAAAAGGAAGAAGTTGAACTGAACTGAGTTGACTCTGCGTCCTCTGTGCCAAGCCTGGTCGAGTTCAGGCAGATCCAAATAACTCGACATTTATACTGAAGGAGCTTTAATACAAACATCTACCTTTATTTTGAAAGAGCTTTAACAGAAACATCTACCTTTATTTTGAAAGAGCTTTAACACAAACATCTACCTCTATTTTGAAGGAGCTTAACACAGACATCTACCTTTATTTTGAAGGAGCTTTAATACAAACATCTACCTTTATTTTGAAAGAGCTTTAACACAAACATCTACCTTTATTTTGAAGGAGCTTTAATTCAAACATCTACCTTTATACTGAAGGAGCTTTAATACAAACATCTACCTTTATTTTGAAAGAGCTTTAACAGAAACATCTACCTTTATTTTGAAGGAGCTAAACACAGACATCTACCTTTATTTTGAAGGAGCTTTAATACAAACATTTACCTTTATACTGTATGGAGCTTTAAGTCAAACATCTACCTTTATTCTGAAGGAGCTTAACACAAACATCTACCTTTATTTTGAAGGAGCTTTAACACAAACATCTACCTTTATTTTGAAAGAGCTTTAACACAAACATCTACCTCTATTTTGAAGGAGCTTAACACAGACATCTACCTTTATTTTGAAGGAGCTTTAATACAAACATCTACCTTTATTTTGAAGGAGCTTTAATACAAACATCTACCTTTATTTTGAAGGAGCTTTAATACAAACATCTACCTTTATTTGAAGAGCTTTAACACAAACATCTACCTTTATTTTGAAGGAGCTTTAATCAAACATCTACCTTTATACTGAAGGAGCTTTAATACAAACATCTACCTTTATTTTGAAGGAGCTTAACACAGACATCTACCTTTATTTGAAGGAGCTTTAATACAAACATCTACCTTTATTTTGAAGGAGCTTTAATACAAACATCTACCTTTATTTTGAAGGAGCTTTAATACAAACATCTACCTTTATTTTAAAGGAGCTTAACACAGACATCTACCTTTATTTTGAAGGAGCTTTAATACAAACATCTACCTTTATTTTGAAGGAGCTTTAATACAAACATCTACCTTTATTTTGAAGGGGACACTAGGTACCTGTCTGTCCAGACTGGGGGACAGAGGACACTAGGTACCTGTCTGTCTGTCCAGACTGGGGGACAGAGGACACTTTGTACCTGTCTGTCTGTCCAGACTGGGGGACAGAGGACACTAGGTCTGTCTGTCTGTCCAGACTGGGGGACAGAGGACAGAGGACACTAGGTACCTGTCTGTCTGTCCAGACTGGGGGACAGAGGACACTTTGTACCTGTCTACCATAAGTTAGTGCCACTTAAGATTACAAGTAAAGCATACTTAATCAAGATATCTTTTTTAACTCAAAATATTTAGTCAACATTAATTAAAATTTTTGATGTAATCAGTTTCAACAATTTTTTTGAGTTAACTGAACTTATTAGGGTTTACAGTGTAAGAGGTCTAATGTTTTTTTTAATCATTGCTGTTCCATATATGCATTATTGACAAAGTTTTTCTGAAGAATTTTTTTATTGAGACCGGTTACTTTCATAATGGTCAATAACATATTCAAACCAACTCAGTCATGTTATAAGTCAATATCAATCTAAGATGATTTAACAGTACTTCATTCAACACAGTAGCCAGGTTAAAAGTAGTAGACAGAGAACAGCAGTGCCACACAAACTTATCAAATATCAAAATCTTTATTTTCACCTTGAAAGAGATAACACATTTCATCAGAGGCAACAAGGAAAAGAAACTTACAAACTGTAGTAAACATATAACAACATTTCATATCAAAAAAGAAACTTAGAACAGCCATACAAATTTCATCCAAGGCAATTAGGTAAAAACAACATATCATATCAAAAAGAGACTAGGGTTAGGGTTAGGGTAACCCTATCTATCTATCTATCTATCTATATCTATCTATCTATCTATCTATCTATCTATCTATCTATCTATCTATCTATCTATCTTCTATCTATCTATCTATCTATCTATCTATCTATCTATCTATCTACGCTAAGCCTTTTGCCAGACCAGTGCAGAGGCAGAAAATGTCTCTTTTTCTCCACGTTTCTGTCTGCCTCAGACTGCGGGGCCCCTATCGCCGTGGTAACCACCTGGAGTTGCCGTGGTAACCAGGCCAGAGCTCGTTAACTTCATAAACAATCCACCTAGCTGGATTAAATGTTTGTAAACACAGACACACAGCTGCTCCGCCAGAAATGAAGCGGTGGTTCTACTCAGTGGAGCAGCAGAAGTAACAGGATGCAGAGCACTGAGCAGCATATTATTTCTGTTCTAATCAGCAGAAAACCATGGAAAACAGCTGGCTCTGGGGATTACTTTTCACTAATAAGATTGAACATTACTGTTGGTTGTATTTTGTGAATGGAATATTTATTTATTTATTTATTCTCTCTCCTCCCTCTCTCTCTCTCTGACCTGATATGAATTGATTCTCTGGTTTATATATTGATCAAAATTATGTTTCAAATGAATTATTACACTCGTACGCCGTGTAATAGGCGGGATAATGCTCAGTAAGTTATTGATTAAATGCACTGACACTAGTGAAACTATCAATTGCACCTACCAAACAGATACACTGAGTGGAGCGGGCGACCGGTCCAAGATGGCGGCCCCACCGCTCGTCAGCGCCAATAGGCCCAGCGTTCGATGCGGCGTCTACTCTTTATATGTCTATGGTCACACACACACACACACACACACACACACACACACACACACACACACACACACACACACACACACACACACACACACACACACACACACACACACACACACACACACAGGTAACCTAATGTGATTACAGCTCCTCCATATCAGTGCTTATAAAAAGATGATCATGTGTCTGTCTGATCAGCTCTGTCTTGACCTTAAGATCGTTAACACAAACATCTACCTTTATTTTGAAGGAGCATTAACACAAACATCTACTTTTATACTGAAGGAGTTTTAATTCAAACATCTACCTTTATTTTGAAAGAGCTTTAACACAAACATCTACCTTTATTTTGAAGGAGCTTTAACACAAACATCTACCTTTATTTTGAAGGAGCTTTAATACAAACATCTACCTTTATACTGTATGGAGCTTTAACACAAACATATACCTTTATTTTGAAGGAGCTTTAATACAAACATCTACCTTTATACTGAAGGAGCTTTAATACAAACATCTACCTTTATACTGTATGGAGCTTTAAGTCAAACATCTACCTTTATTCTGAAGGAGCTTAACACAAACATCTACCTTTATTTTGAAGGAGCTTTAATACAAACATCTACCTTTATTTTGAAGGAGCTTTAATACAAACATCTACCTTTATACTGTATGGAGCTTTAACACAAACATATACCTTTATTTTGAAGGAGCTTTAATACAAACATCTACCTTTATACTGAAGGAGCTTTAATACAAACATCTACCTTTATTTTGAAAGAGCTTTAACAGAAACATCTACCTTTATTTTGAAGGAGCTTAACACAGACATCTACCTTTATTTTGAAGGAGCTTTAACACAAACATCTACCTCTATTTTGAAGGAGCTTAACACAGACATCTACCTTTATTTTGAAGGAGCTTTAATACAAACATCTACCTTTATTTTGAAGGAGCTTTAATACAAACATCTACCTTTATTTTGAAGGAGCTTTAATACAAACATCTACCTTTATACTGAAGGAGCTTTAATACAAACATCTACCTTTATTTTGAAAGAGCTTTAACAGAAACATCTACCTTTATTTTGAAAGAGCTTTAACACAAACATCTACCTCTATTTTGAAGGAGCTTAACACAGACATCTACCTTTATTTTGAAGGAGCTTTAATACAAACATCTACCTTTATTTTGAAAGAGCTTTAACACAAACATCTACCTTTATTTTGAAGGAGCTTTAATTCAAACATCTACCTTTATACTGAAGGAGCTTTAATACAAACATCTACCTTTATTTTGAAAGAGCTTTAACAGAAACATCTTCCTTTATTTTGAAGGAGCTAAACACAGACATCTACCTTTATTTTGAAGGAGCTTTAATACAAACATCTACCTTTATACTGTATGGAGCTTTAAGTCAAACATCTACCTTTATTCTGAAGGAGCTTAACACAAACATCTACCTTTATTTTGAAGGAGCTTTAACACAAACATCTACCTTTATTTTGAAAGAGCTTTAACACAAACATCTACCTCTATTTTGAAGGAGCTTAACACAGACATCTACCTTTATTTTGAAGGAGCTTTAATACAAACATCTACCTTTATTTTGAAGGAGCTTTAATACAAACATCTACCTTTATTTTGAAGGAGCTTTAATACAAACATCTACCTTTATTTTGAAAGAGCTTTAACACAAACATCTACCTTTATTTTGAAGGAGCTTTAATTCAAACATCTACCTTTATACTGAAGGAGCTTTAATACAAACATCTACCTTTATTTTGAAGGAGCTTAACACAGACATCTACCTTTATTTTGAAGGAGCTTTAATACAAACATCTACCTTTATTTTGAAGAGCTTTAACACAAACATCTACCTTTATTTTGAAGGAGCTTAACACAGACATCTACCTTTATTTTGAAGGAGCTTTAATACAAACATCTACCTTTATTTTGAAGGAGCTTTAATACAAACATCTACCTTTATTTTGAAAGAGCTTTAACAGAAACATCTACCTTTATTTTGAAGGAGCTTTAACACAAACATCTACCTTTATTTTGAAGGAGCTTTAATACAAACATCTACCTTTATACTGAAGGAGCTTTAATACAAACATCTACCTTTATTTTGAAGGAGCTTTAACACAAACATCTACCTTTATTTTGAAGAGCTTTAACACAAACATCTACCTTTATTTTGAAGGAGCTTTAACACAAACATCTACCTCTATTTTGAAGGAGCTTAACACAGACATCTACCTTTATTTTGAAGGAGCTTTAATACAAACATCTACCTTTATTTTGAAGGAGCTTTAATACAAACATCTACCTTTATTTTGAAGGAGCTTTAATTCAAACATCTACCTTTATACTGAAGGAGCTTTAATACAAACATCTACCTTTATTTTGAAGGAGCTTAACACAGACATCTACCTTTATTTTGAAGGAGCTTTAATACAAACATCTACCTTTATACTGTATGGAGCTTTAAGTCAAACATCTACCTTTATTCTGAAGGAGCTTAACACAAACATCTACCATTATTTTGAAGGAGCTTTAACACAAACATCTACCTTTATTTTGAAAGAGCTTTAACACAAACATCTACCTCTATTTTGAAGGAGCTTAACACAGACATCTACCTTTATTTTGAAGGAGCTTTAATACAAACATCTACCTTTATTTTGAAGGAGCTTTAATACAAACATCTACCTTTATTTTGAAGGAGCTTTAATACAAACATCTACCTTTATTTTGAAAGAGCTTTAACACAAACATCTACCTCTATTTTGAAGGAGCTTAACACAGACATCTACCTTTATTTTGAAGGAGCTTTAATACAAACATCTACCTTTATTTTGAAGGAGCTTTAACACAAACATCTACCTTTATTTTGAAGGAGCTTTAATTCAAACATCTACCTTTATACTGAAGGAGCTTTAATACAAACATCTACCTTTATTTTGAAAGAGCTTTAACAGAAACATCTACCTTTATTTTGAAAGAGCTTTAACACAAACATCTACCTCTATTTTGAAGGAGCTTAACACAGACATCTACCTTTATTTTGAAGGAGCTTTAATACAAACATCTACCTTTATTTTGAAAGAGCTTTAACACAAACATCTACCTTTATTTTGAAGGAGCTTTAATTCAAACATCTACCTTTATACTGAAGGAGCTTTAATACAAACATCTACCTTTATTTTGAAAGAGCTTTAACAGAAACATCTACCTTTATTTTGAAGGAGCTAAACACAGACATCTACCTTTATTTTGAAGGAGCTTTAATACAAACATTTACCTTTATACTGTATGGAGCTTTAAGTCAAACATCTACCTTTATTCTGAAGGAGCTTAACACAAACATCTACCTTTATTTTGAAGGAGCTTTAACACAAACATCTACCTTTATTTTGAAAGAGCTTTAACACAAACATCTACCTCTATTTTGAAGGAGCTTAACACAGACATCTACCTTTATTTTGAAGGAGCTTTAATACAAACATCTACCTTTATTTTGAAGGAGCTTTAATACAAACATCTACCTTTATTTTGAAGGAGCTTTAATACAAACATCTACCTTTATTTTGAAAGAGCTTTAACACAAACATCTACCTTTATTTTGAAGGAGCTTTAATTCAAACATCTACCTTTATACTGAAGGAGCTTTAATACAAACATCTACCTTTATTTTGAAGGAGCTTAACACAGACATCTACCTTTATTTTGAAGGAGCTTTAATACAAACATCTACCTTTATTTTGAAGGAGCTTTAATACAAACATCTACCTTTATTTTGAAGGAGCTTTAATACAAACATCTACCTTTATTTTGAAGGGGACACTAGGTACCTGTCTGTCCAGACTGGGGGACAGAGGACACTAGGTACCTGTCTGTCTGTCCAGACTGGGGGACAGAGGACACTTTGTACCTGTCTGTCTGTCCAGACTGGGGGACAGAGGACACTAGGTCTGTCTGTCTGTCCAGACTGGGGGACAGAGGACAGAGGACACTAGGTACCTGTCTGTCTGTCCAGACTGGGGGACAGAGGACACTTTGTACCTGTCTACCATAAGTTAGTGCCACTTAAGATTACAAGTAAAGCATACTTAATCAAGATATCTTTTTTAACTCAAAATATTTAGTCAACATTAATTAAAATTTTTGATGTAATCAGTTTCAACAATTTTTTTGAGTTAACTGAACTTATTAGGGTTTACAGTGTAAGAGGTCTAATGTTTTTTTTAATCATTGCTGTTCCATATATGCATTATTGACAAAGTTTTTCTGAAGAATTTTTTTATTGAGACCGGTTACTTTCATAATGGTCAATAACATATTCAAACCAACTCAGTCATGTTATAAGTCAATATCAATCTAAGATGATTTAACAGTACTTCATTCAACACAGTAGCCAGGTTAAAAGTAGTAGACAGAGAACAGCAGTGCCACACAAACTTATCAAATATCAAAATCTTTATTTTCACCTTGAAAGAGATAACACATTTCATCAGAGGCAACAAGGAAAAGAAACTTACAAACTGTAGTAAACATATAACAACATTTCATATCAAAAAAGAAACTTAGAACAGCCATACAAATTTCATCCAAGGCAATTAGGTAAAAACAACATATCATATCAAAAAGAGACTAGGGTTAGGGTTAGGGTTAGGGTAACCCTATCTGTACAGTCTTTTTACCAATAAAGCCGTGTACGTTTAAGTTCCTGTGTGTGTGGGTGTGGAACTCTTCCGGACGCGTGTCCACAAACCAATGTCCATTCACGTGAGGTCGTTTGCATAATAATAATTATTTATTTACACATAAAGTCCAGGTAAGCACAGGATTGCTGCTCTCAGGTAAGTGTAATTCACACTGTTCAACACTCAATCACGGTAACTCACTTTGCGTGTCCTATGCACGGTTTTACACGTCTTTCCCAGCTTGACACGGTCTTGACACGGGCTTGACACGGGCTTGACACGGTCTTGACACGGGCTTGACACGGGCTTGACACGGTCAGAAAACTTTGTGCTCTCCTCCTCACACACACACCGGAGGCCAATTACACCCTCACCTATATCACCTTCACCCAACACAATACCCCCCCTGGTGGTCAAACAGAGAACAGGCAAAATGGCTCCTACACTATCTATCTATCTATCTATCTATCTATCTATCTATCTATCTATCTATCTATCTATCTATCTATCTATCTATCTATCTATCTATCTACGCTAAGCCTTTTGCCAGACCAGTGCAGAGGCAGAAAATGTCTCTTTTTCTCCACGTTTCTGTCTGCCTCAGACTGCGGGGCCCCTATCGCCGTGGTAACCACCTGGAGTTGCCGTGGTAACCAGGCCAGAGCTCGTTAACTTCATAAACAATCCACCTAGCTGGATTAAATGTTTGTAAACACAGACACACAGCTGCTCCGCCAGAAATGAAGCGGTGGTTCTACTCAGTGGAGCAGCAGAAGTAACAGGATGCAGAGCACTGAGCAGCATATTATTTCTGTTCTAATCAGCAGAAAACCATGGAAAACAGCTGGCTCTGGGGATTACTTTTCACTAATAAGATTGAACATTACTGTTGGTTGTATTTTGTGAATGGAATATTTATTTATTTATTTATTCTCTCTCCTCCCTCTCTCTCTCTCTGACCTGATATGAATTGATTCTCTGGTTTATATATTGATCAAAATTATGTTTCAAATGAATTATTACACTCGTACGCCGTGTAATAGGCGGGATAATGCTCAGTAAGTTATTGATTAAATGCACTGACACTAGTGAAACTATCAATTGCACCTACCAAACAGATACACTGAGTGGAGCGGGCGACCGGTCCAAGATGGCGGCCCCACCGCTCGTCAGCGCCAATAGGCCCAGCGTTCGATGCGGCGTCTACTCTTTATATGTCTATGGTCACACACACACACACACACACACACACACACACACACACACACACACACACACACACACACACACACACACACACACACACACACACACACACACACACAGGTAACCTAATGTGATTACAGCTCCTCCATATCAGTGCTTATAAAAAGATGATCATGTGTCTGTCTGATCAGCTCTGTCTTGACCTTAAGATCGTTAACACAAACATCTACCTTTATTTTGAAGGAGCTTTAACACAAACATCTACTTTTATACTGAAGGAGTTTTAATTCAAACATCTACCTTTATTTTGAAAGAGCTTTAACACAAACATCTACCTTTATTTTGAAGGAGCTTTAACACAAACATCTACCTTTATTTTGAAGGAGCTTTAATACAAACATCTACCTTTATACTGTATGGAGCTTTAACACAAACATATACCTTTATTTTGAAGGAGCTTTAATACAAACATCTACCTTTATACTGAAGGAGCTTTAATACAAACATCTACCTTTATACTGTATGGAGCTTTAAGTCAAACATCTACCTTTATTCTGAAGGAGCTTAACACAAACATCTACCTTTATTTTGAAGGAGCTTTAATACAAACATCTACCTTTATTTTGAAGGAGCTTTAATACAAACATCTACCTTTATACTGTATGGAGCTTTAACACAAACATATACCTTTATTTTGAAGGAGCTTTAATACAAACATCTACCTTTATACTGAAGGAGCTTTAATACAAACATCTACCTTTATTTTGAAAGAGCTTTAACAGAAACATCTACCTTTATTTTGAAGGAGCTTAACACAGACATCTACCTTTATTTTGAAGGAGCTTTAATACAAACATCTACCTTTATTTTGAAGGAGCTTTAATACAAACATCTACCTTTATTTTGAAAGAGCTTTAACAGAAACATCTACCTTTATTTTGAAAGAGCTTTAACACAAACATCTACCTTTATTTTGAAGGAGCTTTAATTCAAACATCTACCTTTATACTGAAGGAGCTTTAATACAAACATCTACCTTTATTTTGAAGAGCTTTAACAGAAACATCTACCTTTATTTTGAAGAGCTTTAACACAAACATCTACCTTTATTTTGAAGGAGCTTAATACAAACATCTACCTTTATTTTGAAGGAGCTTTAATACAAACATCTACCTTTATTTTGAAAGAGCTTTAATACAAACATCTACCTTTATTTTGAAGGAGCTTTAATACAAACATCTACCTTTATTTTGAAGGAGCTTTAACACAAACATCTACCTCTATTTTGAAGGAGCTTAACACAGACATCTACCTTTATTTTGAAGGAGCTTTAATACAAACATCTACCTTTATTTTGAAGGAGCTTTAATACAAACATCTACCTTTATTTTGAAGGAGCTTTAATACAAACATCTACCTTTATACTGAAGGAGCTTTAATACAAACATCTACCTTTATTTTGAAAGAGCTTTAACAGAAACATCTACCTTTATTTTGAAAGAGCTTTAACACAAACATCTACCTCTATTTTGAAGGAGCTTAACACAGACATCTACCTTTATTTTGAAGGAGCTTTAATACAAACATCTACCTTTATTTTGAAAGAGCTTTAACACAAACATCTACCTTTATTTTGAAGGAGCTTTAATTCAAACATCTACCTTTATACTGAAGGAGCTTTAATACAAACATCTACCTTTATTTTGAAAGAGCTTTAACAGAAACATCTTCCTTTATTTTGAAGGAGCTAAACACAGACATCTACCTTTATTTTGAAGGAGCTTTAATACAAACATCTACCTTTATACTGTATGGAGCTTTAAGTCAAACATCTACCTTTATTCTGAAGGAGCTTAACACAAACATCTACCTTTATTTTGAAGGAGCTTTAACACAAACATCTACCTTTATTTTGAAAGAGCTTTAACACAAACATCTACCTCTATTTTGAAGGAGCTTAACACAGACATCTACCTTTATTTTGAAGGAGCTTTAATACAAACATCTACCTTTATTTTGAAGGAGCTTTAATACAAACATCTACCTTTATTTTGAAGGAGCTTTAATACAAACATCTACCTTTATTTTGAAGAGCTTTAACACAAACATCTACCTTTATTTTGAAGGAGCTTTAATTCAAACATCTACCTTTATACTGAAGGAGCTTTAATACAAACATCTACCTTTATTTTGAAGGAGCTTAACACAGACATCTACCTTTATTTTGAAGGAGCTTTAATACAAACATCTACCTTTATTTTGAAGGAGCTTAACACAGACATCTACCTTTATTTTGAAGGAGCTTTAATACAAACATCTACCTTTATTTTGAAGGAGCTTTAATACAAACATCTACCTTTATTTTGAAGGAGCTTTAATACAAACATCTACCTTTATTTTGAAGGAGCTTTAACACAAACATCTACCTTTATTTTGAAGGAGCTTAACACAAACATCTACCTTTATTTTGAAGGAGCTTTAATACAAACATCTACCTTTATTTTGAAAGAGCTTTAACACAAACATCTACCTCTATTTTGAAGGAGCTTAACACAGACATCTACCTTTATTTTGAAGGAGCTTTAATACAAACATCTACCTTTATTTTGAAGGAGCTTTAACACAAACATCTACCTTTATTTTGAAGGAGCTTTAATTCAAACATCTACCTTTATACTGAAGGAGCTTTAATACAAACATCTACCTTTATTTTGAAAGAGCTTTAACAGAAACATCTACCTTTATTTTGAAAGAGCTTTAACACAAACATCTACCTCTATTTTGAAGGAGCTTAACACAGACATCTACCTTTATTTTGAAGGAGCTTTAATACAAACATCTACCTTTATTTTGAAGAGCTTTAACACAAACATCTACCTTTATTTTGAAGGAGCTTTAATTCAAACATCTACCTTTATACTGAAGGAGCTTTAATACAAACATCTACCTTTATTTTGAAGGAGCTTAACACAGACATCTACCTTTATTTTGAAGGAGCTTTAATACAAACATCTACCTTTATACTGAAGGAGCTTTAAGTCAAACATCTACCTTTATTCTGAAGGAGCTTAACACAAACATCTACCTTTATTTTGAAGGAGCTTTAACACAAACATCTACCTTTATTTTGAAGAGCTTTAACACAAACATCTACCTCTATTTTGAAGGAGCTTAACACAGACATCTACCTTTATTTTGAAGGAGCTTTAATACAAACATCTACCTTTATTTTGAAGGAGCTTTAATACAAACATCTACCTTTATTTTGAAGGAGCTTTAATACAAACATCTACCTTTATTTTGAAAGAGCTTTAACACAAACATCTACCTTTATTTTGAAGGAGCTTAAATCAAACATCTACCTTTATTCTGAAGGAGCTTTAATACAAACATCTACCTTTATTTTGAAAGAGCTTTAACACAAACATCTACCTTTATTTTGAAGGAGCTTTAATTCAAACATCTACCTTTATACTGAAGGAGCTTTAATACAAACATCTACCTTTATTTTGAAGGAGCTTAACACAGACATCTACCTTTATTTTGAAGGAGCTTTAATACAAACATCTACCTTTATACTGTATGGAGCTTTAAGTCAAACATCTACCTTTATTCTGAAGGAGCTTAACACAAACATCTACCATTATTTTGAAGGAGCTTTAACACAAACATCTACCTTTATTTTGAAAGAGCTTTAACACAAACATCTACCTCTATTTTGAAGGAGCTTAACACAGACATCTACCTTTATTTTGAAGGAGCTTTAATACAAACATCTACCTTTATTTTGAAGGAGCTTTAATACAAACATCTACCTTTATTTTGAAGGAGCTTTAATACAAACATCTACCTTTATTTTGAAAGAGCTTTAACACAAACATCTACCTCTATTTTGAAGGAGCTTAACACAGACATCTACCTTTATTTTGAAGGAGCTTTAATACAAACATCTACCTTTATTTTGAAGGAGCTTTAACACAAACATCTACCTTTATTTTGAAGGAGCTTTAATTCAAACATCTACCTTTATACTGAAGGAGCTTTAATACAAACATCTACCTTTATTTTGAAAGAGCTTTAACAGAAACATCTACCTTTATTTTGAAGGAGCTTTAACACAAACATCTACCTTTATTTTGAAGGAGCTTTAATACAAACATCTACCTTTATACTGAAGGAGCTTTAATACAAACATCTACCTTTATTTTGAAGGAGCTTTAACACAAACATCTACCTTTATTTTGAAGGAGCTTTAATACAAACATCTACCTTTATACTGAAGGAGCTTTAATACAAACATCTACCTTTATTTTGAAGGAGCTTAACACAAACATCTACCTTTATTTTGAAGGAGCTTTAATACAAACATCTACCTTTATTTTGAAGGAGCTTTAATACAAACATCTACCTTTATTTTGAAGGAGCTTTAACACAAACATCTACCTTTATTTTGAAGGAGCTTTAATACAAACATCTACCTTTATTTGAAGGAGCTTTAATACAAACATCTACCTTTATTTTGAAGAGCTTTAAACAAAAATCTACCTTTATTTTGAAGGAGCTTAACACAAACATCTACCTTTATTTTGAAGGAGCTTTAATACAAACATCTACCTTTATTTTGAAGGAGCTTTAATACAAACATCTACCTTTATTTTGAAAGAGCTTTAACAGAAACATCTACCTTTATTTTGAAAGAGCTTTAACACAAACATCTACCTTTATTTTGAAGGAGCTTTAATTCAAACATCTACCTTTATACTGAAGGAGCTTTAATACAAACATCTACCTTTATTTTGAAAGAGCTTTAACAGAAACATCTACCTTTATTTTGAAGAGCTTTAACACAAACATCTACCTTTATTTTGAAGGAGCTTTAATACAAACATCTACCTTTATACTGAAGGAGCTTTAATACAAACATCTACCTTTATTTTGAAGGAGCTTTAACACAAACATCTACCTTTATTTTGAAGGAGCTTTAACACAAACATCTACCTTTATTTTGAAGGAGCTTTAACACAAACATCTACCTTTATTTTGAAGGAGCTTAACACAGACATCTACCTTTATTTTGAAGGAGCTTTAATACAAACATCTACCTTTATTTTGAAGGAGCTTTAATACAAACATCTACCTTTATTTTGAAGGAGCTTTAATACAAACATCTACCTTTATTTTGAAGGAGCTTTAATACAAACATCTACCTTTATTTTGAAGAGCTTTAACACAAACATCTACCTCTATTTTGAAGGAGCTTAACACAGACATCTACCTTTATTTTGAAGGAGCTTTAATACAAACATCTACCTTTATTTTGAAGGAGCTTTAATACAAACATCTACCTTTATTTTGAAGGAGCTTTAATACAAACATCTACCTTTATTTTGAAGGAGCTTTAACACAAACATCTACCTTTATTTTGAAGGAGCTTTAATACAAACATCTACCTTTATTTTGAAGGAGCTTTAATACAAACATCTACCTTTATTTTGAAGGAGCTTAATACAAACATCTACCTTTATTTTGAAGGAGCTTAACACAGACATCTACCTTTATTTTGAAGGAGCTTTAATACAAACATCTACCTTTATTTTGAAGGAGCTTTAATACAAACATCTACCTTTATTTTGAAGGGGACACTAGGTACCTGTCTGTCCAGACTGGGGGACAGAGGACACTAGGTACCTGTCTGTCTGTCCAGACTGGGGGACAGAGGACACTTTGTACCTGTCTGTCTGTCCAGACTGGGGGACAGAGGACACTAGGTCTGTCTGTCTGTCCAGACTGGGGGACAGAGGACAGAGGACACTAGGTACCTGTCTGTCTGTCCAGACTGGGGGACAGAGGACACTTTGTACCTGTCTACCATAAGTTAGTGCCACTTAAGATTACAAGTAAAGCATACTTAATCAAGATATCTTTTTTAACTCAAAATATTTAGTCAACATTAATTAAAATTTTTGATGTAATCAGTTTCAACAATTTTTTTGAGTTAACTGAACTTATTAGGGTTTACAGTGTAAGAGGTCTAATGTTTTTTTTAATCATTGCTGTTCCATATATGCATTATTGACAAAGTTTTTCTGAAGAATTTTTTTATTGAGACCGGTTACTTTCATAATGGTCAATAACATATTCAAACCAACTCAGTCATGTTATAAGTCAATATCAATCTAAGATGATTTAACAGTACTTCATTCAACACAGTAGCCAGGTTAAAAGTAGTAGACAGAGAACAGCAGTGCCACACAAACTTATCAAATATCAAAATCTTTATTTTCACCTTGAAAGAGATAACACATTTCATCAGAGGCAACAAGGAAAAGAAACTTACAAACTGTAGTAAACATATAACAACATTTCATATCAAAAAAGAAACTTAGAACAGCCATACAAATTTCATCCAAGGCAATTAGGTAAAAACAACATATCATATCAAAAAGAGACTAGGGTTAGGGTTAGGGTTAGGGTAACCCTATCTGTACAGTCTTTTTACCAATAAAGCCGTGTACGTTTAAGTTCCTGTGTGTGTGGGTGTGGAACTCTTCCGGACGCGTGTCCACAAACCAATGTCCATTCACGTGAGGTCGTTTGCATAATAATAATTATTTATTTACACATAAAGTCCAGGTAAGCACAGGATTGCTGCTCTCAGGTAAGTGTAATTCACACTGTTCAACACTCAATCACGGTAACTCACTTTGCGTGTCCTATGCACGGTTTTACACGTCTTTCCCAGCTTGACACGGTCTTGACACGGGCTTGACACGGGCTTGACACGGTCTTGACACGGGCTTGACACGGGCTTGACACGGTCAGAAAACTTTGTGCTCTCCTCCTCACACACACACCGGAGGCCAATTACACCCTCACCTATATCACCTTCACCCAACACAATACCCCCCCTGGTGGTCAAACAGAGAACAGGCAAAATGGCTCCTACACTATCTATCTATCTATCTATCTATCTATCTATCTATCTATCTATCTATCTATCTATCTATCTATCTATCTATCTATCTATCTATCTATCTACGCTAAGCCTTTTGCCAGACCAGTGCAGAGGCAGAAAATGTCTCTTTTTCTCCACGTTTCTGTCTGCCTCAGACTGCGGGGCCCCTATCGCCGTGGTAACCACCTGGAGTTGCCGTGGTAACCAGGCCAGAGCTCGTTAACTTCATAAACAATCCACCTAGCTGGATTAAATGTTTGTAAACACAGACACACAGCTGCTCCGCCAGAAATGAAGCGGTGGTTCTACTCAGTGGAGCAGCAGAAGTAACAGGATGCAGAGCACTGAGCAGCATATTATTTCTGTTCTAATCAGCAGAAAACCATGGAAAACAGCTGGCTCTGGGGATTACTTTTTACTAATAAGATTGAACATTACTGTTGGTTGTATTTTGTGAATGGAATATTTATTTATTTATTTATTCTCTCTCCTCCCTCTCTCTCTCTCTGACCTGATATGAATTGATTCTCTGGTTTATATATTGATCAAAATTATGTTTCAAATGAATTATTACACTCGTACGCCGTGTAATAGGCGGGATAATGCTCAGTAAGTTATTGATTAAATGCACTGACACTAGTGAAACTATCAATTGCACCTACCAAACAGATACACTGAGTGGAGCGGGCGACCGGTCCAAGATGGCGGCCCCACCGCTCGTCAGCGCCAATAGGCCCAGCGTTCGATGCGGCGTCTACTCTTTATATGTCTATGGTCACACACACACACACACACACACACACACACACACACACACACACACACACACACACACACACACACACACACACACACACACACACACACACAGGTAACCTAATGTGATTACAGCTCCTCCATATCAG
Source organism: Trachurus trachurus (assembly GCF_905171665.1). Classification (NCBI taxonomy): domain Eukaryota; kingdom Metazoa; phylum Chordata; class Actinopteri; order Carangiformes; family Carangidae; genus Trachurus; species Trachurus trachurus. The sequence continues at coordinate 23,054 of NW_028155212.1, read as the reverse complement.
TGCTTATAAAAAGATGATCATGTGTCTGTCTGATCAGCTCTGTCTTGACCTTAAGATCGTTAACACAAACATCTACCTTTATTTTGAAGGAGCATTAACACAAACATCTACTTTTATACTGAAGGAGTTTTAATTCAAACATCTACCTTTATTTTGAAAGAGCTTTAACACAAACATCTACCTTTATTTTGAAGGAGCTTTAACACAAACATCTACCTTTATTTTGAAGGAGCTTTAATACAAACATCTACCTTTATACTGTATGGAGCTTTAACACAAACATATACCTTTATTTTGAAGGAGCTTTAATACAAACATCTACCTTTATACTGAAGGAGCTTTAATACAAACATCTACCTTTATACTGTATGGAGCTTTAAGTCAAACATCTACCTTTATTCTGAAGGAGCTTAACACAAACATCTACCTTTATTTTGAAGGAGCTTTAATACAAACATCTACCTTTATTTTGAAGGAGCTTTAATACAAACATCTACCTTTATACTGTATGGAGCTTTAACACAAACATATACCTTTATTTTGAAGGAGCTTTAATACAAACATCTACCTTTATACTGAAGGAGCTTTAATACAAACATCTACCTTTATTTTGAAAGAGCTTTAACAGAAACATCTACCTTTATTTTGAAGGAGCTTAACACAGACATCTACCTTTATTTTGAAGGAGCTTTAATACAAACATCTACCTTTATTTTGAAGGAGCTTTAATACAAACATCTACCTTTATTTTGAAAGAGCTTTAACAGAAACATCTACCTTTATTTTGAAAGAGCTTTAACACAAACATCTACCTTTATTTTGAAGGAGCTTTAATTCAAACATCTACCTTTATACTGAAGGAGCTTTAATACAAACATCTACCTTTATTTTGAAAGAGCTTTAACAGAAACATCTACCTTTATTTTGAAAGAGCTTTAACACAAACATCTACCTTTATTTTGAAGGAGCTTTAATTCAAACATCTACCTTTATACTGAAGGAGCTTTAATACAAACATCTACCTTTATTTTGAAAGAGCTTTAACAGAAACATCTACCTTTATTTTGAAAGAGCTTTAACACAAACATCTACCTTTATTTTGAAGGAGCTTTAACACAAACATCTACCTCTATTTTGAAGGAGCTTAACACAGACATCTACCTTTATTTTGAAGGAGCTTTAATACAAACATCTACCTTTATTTTGAAGGAGCTTTAATACAAACATCTACCTTTATTTTGAAGGAGCTTTAATACAAACATCTACCTTTATACTGAAGGAGCTTTAATACAAACATCTACCTTTATTTTGAAAGAGCTTTAACAGAAACATCTACCTTTATTTTGAAAGAGCTTTAACACAAACATCTACCTCTATTTTGAAGGAGCTTAACACAGACATCTACCTTTATTTTGAAGGAGCTTTAATACAAACATCTACCTTTATTTTGAAAGAGCTTTAACACAAACATCTACCTTTATTTTGAAGGAGCTTTAATTCAAACATCTACCTTTATACTGAAGGAGCTTTAATACAAACATCTACCTTTATTTTGAAAGAGCTTTAACAGAAACATCTTCCTTTATTTTGAAGGAGCTAAACACAGACATCTACCTTTATTTTGAAGGAGCTTTAATACAAACATCTACCTTTATACTGTATGGAGCTTTAAGTCAAACATCTACCTTTATTCTGAAGGAGCTTAACACAAACATCTACCTTTATTTTGAAGGAGCTTTAACACAAACATCTACCTTTATTTTGAAAGAGCTTTAACACAAACATCTACCTCTATTTTGAAGGAGCTTAACACAGACATCTACCTTTATTTTGAAGGAGCTTTAATACAAACATCTACCTTTATTTTGAAGGAGCTTTAATACAAACATCTACCTTTATTTTGAAGGAGCTTTAATACAAACATCTACCTTTATTTTGAAAGAGCTTTAACACAAACATCTACCTTTATTTTGAAGGAGCTTTAATTCAAACATCTACCTTTATACTGAAGGAGCTTTAATACAAACATCTACCTTTATTTTGAAGGAGCTTAACACAGACATCTACCTTTATTTTGAAGGAGCTTTAATACAAACATCTACCTTTATTTTGAAGGAGCTTAACACAGACATCTACCTTTATTTTGAAGGAGCTTTAATACAAACATCTACCTTTATTTTGAAGGAGCTTTAATACAAACATCTACCTTTATTTTGAAGGAGCTTTAATACAAACATCTACCTTTATTTTGAAGAGCTTTAACACAAACATCTACCTCTATTTTGAAGGAGCTTAACACAGACATCTACCTTTATTTTGAAGGAGCTTTAATACAAACATCTACCTTTATTTTGAAAGAGCTTTAACACAAACATCTACCTCTATTTTGAAGGAGCTTAACACAGACATCTACCTTTATTTTGAAGGAGCTTTAATACAAACATCTACCTTTATTTTGAAGGAGCTTTAACAAAAACATCTACCTTTATTTTGAAGGAGCTTTAATTCAAACATCTACCTTTATACTGAAGGAGCTTTAATACAAACATCTACCTTTATTTTGAAAGAGCTTTAACAGAAACATCTACCTTTATTTTGAAAGAGCTTTAACACAAACATCTACCTCTATTTTGAAGGAGCTTAACACAGACATCTACCTTTATTTTGAAGGAGCTTTAATACAAACATCTACCTTTATTTTGAAAGAGCTTTAACACAAACATCTACCTTTATTTTGAAGGAGCTTTAATTCAAACATCTACCTTTATACTGAAGGAGCTTTAATACAAACATCTACCTTTATTTTGAAGGAGCTTAACACAGACATCTACCTTTATTTTGAAGGAGCTTTAATACAAACATCTACCTTTATACTGTATGGAGCTTTAAGTCAAACATCTACCTTTATTCTGAAGGAGCTTAACACAAACATCTACCATTATTTTGAAGGAGCTTTAACACAAACATCTACCTTTATTTTGAAAGAGCTTTAACACAAACATCTACCTCTATTTTGAAGGAGCTTAACACAGACATCTACCTTTATTTTGAAGGAGCTTTAATACAAACATCTACCTTTATTTTGAAGGAGCTTTAATACAAACATCTACCTTTATTTTGAAGGAGCTTTAATACAAACATCTACCTTTATTTTGAAAGAGCTTTAACACAAACATCTACCTTTATTTTGAAGGAGCTTAATTCAAACATCTACCTTTATACTGAAGGAGCTTTAATACAAACATCTACCTTTATTTTGAAAAGCTTTAACACAAACATCTACCTTTATTTTGAAGGAGCTTTAATTCAAACATCTACCTTTATACTGAAGGAGCTTTAATACAAACATCTACCTTTATTTTGAAGGAGCTTAACACAGACATCTACCTTTATTTTGAAGGAGCTTTAATACAAACATCTACCTTTATACTGTATGGAGCTTTAAGTCAAACATCTACCTTTATTCTGAAGGAGCTTAACACAAACATCTACCATTATTTTGAAGGAGCTTTAACACAAACATCTACCTTTATTTTGAAAGAGCTTTAACACAAACATCTACCTCTATTTTGAAGGAGCTTAACACAGACATCTACCTTTATTTTGAAGGAGCTTTAATACAAACATCTACCTTTATTTTGAAGGAGCTTTAATACAAACATCTACCTTTATTTTGAAGGAGCTTTAATACAAACATCTACCTTTATTTTGAAAGAGCTTTAACACAAACATCTACCTCTATTTTGAAGGAGCTTAACACAGACATCTACCTTTATTTTGAAGGAGCTTTAATACAAACATCTACCTTTATTTTGAAGGAGCTTTAACACAAACATCTACCTTTATTTTGAAGGAGCTTTAATTCAAACATCTACCTTTATACTGAAGGAGCTTTAATACAAACATCTACCTTTATTTTGAAAGAGCTTTAACAGAAACATCTACCTTTATTTTGAAGGAGCTTTAACACAAACATCTACCTTTATTTTGAAGGAGCTTTAATACAAACATCTACCTTTATACTGAAGGAGCTTTAATACAAACATCTACCTTTATTTTGAAGGAGCTTTAACACAAACATCTACCTTTATACTGAAGGAGCTTTAATACAAACATCTACCTTTATACTGAAGGAGCTTTAAGTCAAACATCTACCTTTATTCTGAAGGAGCTTAACACAAACATCTACCTTTATTTTGAAGGAGCTTTAATACAAACATCTACCTTTATTTTGAAGGAGCTTTAATACAAACATCTACCTTTATACTGAAGGAGCTTTAACACAAACATCTACCTTTATTTTGAAGGAGCTTTAATACAAACATCTACCTTTATACTGAAGGAGCTTTAATACAAACATCTACCTTTATTTTGAAAGAGCTTTAACAGAAACATCTACCTTTATTTTGAAGGAGCTTAACACAGACATCTACCTTTATTTTGAAGGAGCTTTAATACAAACATCTACCTTTATTTTGAAGGAGCTTTAATACAAACATCTACCTTTATTTTGAAGAGCTTTAACAAAAAACATCTACCTTTATTTTGAAAGAGCTTTAACACAAACATCTACCTTTATTTTGAAGGAGCTTTAATTCAAACATCTACCTTTATACTGAAGGAGCTTTAATACAAACATCTACCTTTATTTTGAAGAGCTTTAACAGAAACATCTACCTTTATTTTGAAGAGCTTTAACACAAACATCTACCTTTATTTTGAAGGAGCTTTAATTCAAACATCTACCTTTATACTGAAGGAGCTTTAATACAAACATCTACCTTTATTTTGAAGGAGCTTTAACAAAAACATCTACCTTTATTTTGAAGGAGCTTTAACACAAACATCTACCTTTATTTTGAAGGAGCTTTAACACAAACATCTACCTCTATTTTGAAGGAGCTTAACACAGACATCTACCTTTATTTTGAAGGAGCTTTAATACAAACATCTACCTTTATTTTGAAGGAGCTTTAATACAAACATCTACCTTTATTTTGAAGGAGCTTTAATACAAACATCTACCTTTATACTGAAGGAGCTTTAATACAAACATCTACCTTTATTTTGAAAGAGCTTTAACAGAAACATCTACCTTTATTTTGAAAGAGCTTTAACACAAACATCTACCTCTATTTTGAAGGAGCTTAACACAGACATCTACCTTTATTTTGAAGGAGCTTTAATACAAACATCTACCTTTATTTTGAAAGAGCTTTAACACAAACATCTACCTTTATTTTGAAGGAGCTTTAATTCAAACATCTACCTTTATACTGAAGGAGCTTTAATACAAACATCTACCTTTATTTTGAAAGAGCTTTAACAGAAACATCTTCCTTTATTTTGAAGGAGCTAAACACAGACATCTACCTTTATTTTGAAGGAGCTTTAATACAAACATCTACCTTTATACTGTATGGAGCTTTAAGTCAAACATCTACCTTTATTCTGAAGGAGCTTAACACAAACATCTACCTTTATTTTGAAGGAGCTTTAACACAAACATCTACCTTTATTTTGAAAGAGCTTTAACACAAACATCTACCTCTATTTTGAAGGAGCTTAACACAGACATCTACCTTTATTTTGAAGGAGCTTTAATACAAACATCTACCTTTATTTTGAAGGAGCTTTAATACAAACATCTACCTTTATTTTGAAGGAGCTTTAATACAAACATCTACCTTTATTTTGAAAGAGCTTTAACACAAACATCTACCTTTATTTTGAAGGAGCTTTAATTCAAACATCTACCTTTATACTGAAGGAGCTTTAATACAAACATCTACCTTTATTTTGAAGGAGCTTAACACAGACATCTACCTTTATTTTGAAGGAGCTTTAATACAAACATCTACCTTTATTTTGAAGGAGCTTAACACAGACATCTACCTTTATTTTGAAGGAGCTTTAATACAAACATCTACCTTTATTTTGAAGGAGCTTTAATACAAACATCTACCTTTATTTTGAAGGAGCTTTAATACAAACATCTACCTTTATTTTGAAAGAGCTTTAACACAAACATCTACCTTTATTTTGAAGGAGCTTTAATCAAAACATCTACCTTTATACTGAAGGAGCTTTAATACAAACATCTACCTTTATTTTGAAAGAGCTTTAACAGAAACATCTACCTTTATTTTGAAGGAGCTAAACACAGACATCTACCTTTATTTTGAAGGAGCTTTAATACAAACATCTACCTTTATACTGTATGGAGCTTTAAGTCAAACATCTACCTTTATTCTGAAGGAGCTTAACACAAACATCTACCTTTATTTTGAAGGAGCTTTAACACAAACATCTACCTTTATTTTGAAAGAGCTTTAACACAAACATCTACCTCTATTTTGAAGGAGCTTAACACAGACATCTACCTTTATTTTGAAGGAGCTTTAATACAAACATCTACCTTTATTTTGAAGGAGCTTTAATACAAACATCTACCTTTATTTTGAAGGAGCTTTAATACAAACATCTACCTTTATTTTGAAAGAGCTTTAACACAAACATCTACCTTTATTTTGAAGGAGCTTTAATTCAAACATCTACCTTTATACTGAAGGAGCTTTAATACAAACATCTACCTTTATTTTGAAGGAGCTTAACACAGACATCTACCTTTATTTTGAAGGAGCTTTAATACAAACATCTACCTTTATTTTGAAAGAGCTTTAACAGAAACATCTACCTTTATTTTGAAGGAGCTTAACACAGACATCTACCTTTATTTTGAAGGAGCTTTAATACAAACATCTACCTTTATTTTGAAGGAGCTTTAATACAAACATCTACCTTTATTTTGAAAGAGCTTTAACAGAAACATCTACCTTTATTTTGAAAGAGCTTTAACACAAACATCTACCTTTATTTTGAAGGAGCTTTAATTCAAACATCTACCTTTATACTGAAGGAGCTTTAATACAAACATCTACCTTTATTTTGAAAGAGCTTTAACACAAACATCTACCTTTATTTTGAAAGAGCTTTAACACAAACATCTACCTTTATTTTGAAGGAGCTTTAACACAAACATCTACCTCTATTTTGAAGGAGCTTAACACAGACATCTACCTTTATTTTGAAGGAGCTTTAATACAAACATCTACCTTTATTTTGAAGGAGCTTTAATACAAACATCTACCTTTATTTTGAAGGAGCTTTAATACAAACATCTACCTTTATACTGAAGGAGCTTTAATACAAACATCTACCTTTATTTTGAAAGAGCTTTAACAGAAACATCTACCTTTATTTTGAAAGAGCTTTAACACAAACATCTACCTCTATTTTGAAGGAGCTTAACACAGACATCTACCTTTATTTTGAAGGAGCTTTAATACAAACATCTACCTTTATTTTGAAAGAGCTTTAACACAAACATCTACCTTTATTTTGAAGGAGCTTTAATTCAAACATCTACCTTTATACTGAAGGAGCTTTAATACAAACATCTACCTTTATTTTGAAAGAGCTTTAACAGAAACATCTTCCTTTATTTTGAAGGAGCTAAACACAGACATCTACCTTTATTTTGAAGGAGCTTTAATACAAACATCTACCTTTATACTGTATGGAGCTTTAAGTCAAACATCTACCTTTATTCTGAAGGAGCTTAACACAAACATCTACCTTTATTTTGAAGGAGCTTTAACACAAACATCTACCTTTATTTTGAAAGAGCTTTAACACAAACATCTACCTCTATTTTGAAGGAGCTTAACACAGACATCTACCTTTATTTTGAAGGAGCTTTAATACAAACATCTACCTTTATTTTGAAGGAGCTTTAATACAAACATCTACCTTTATTTTGAAGGAGCTTTAATACAAACATCTACCTTTATTTTGAAAGAGCTTTAACACAAACATCTACCTTTATTTTGAAGGAGCTTTAATTCAAACATCTACCTTTATACTGAAGGAGCTTTAATACAAACATCTACCTTTATTTTGAAGGAGCTTAACACAGACATCTACCTTTATTTTGAAGGAGCTTTAATACAAACATCTACCTTTATTTTGAAGGAGCTTAACACAGACATCTACCTTTATTTTGAAGGAGCTTTAATACAAACATCTACCTTTATTTTGAAGGAGCTTTAATACAAACATCTACCTTTATTTTGAAGGAGCTTTAATACAAACATCTACCTTTATTTTGAAAGAGCTTTAACACAAACATCTACCTCTATTTTGAAGGAGCTTAACACAGACATCTACCTTTATTTTGAAGGAGCTTTAATACAAACATCTACCTTTATTTTGAAGGAGCTTTAACAAAAACATCTACCTTTATTTTGAAGGAGCTTTAATTCAAACATCTACCTTTATACTGAAGGAGCTTTAATACAAACATCTACCTTTATTTTGAAAGAGCTTTAACAGAAACATCTACCTTTATTTTGAAAGAGCTTTAACACAAACATCTACCTCTATTTTGAAGGAGCTTAACACAGACATCTACCTTTATTTTGAAGGAGCTTTAATACAAACATCTACCTTTATTTTGAAAGAGCTTTAACACAAACATCTACCTTTATTTTGAAGGAGCTTTAATTCAAACATCTACCTTTATACTGAAGGAGCTTTAATACAAACATCTACCTTTATTTTGAAGGAGCTTAACACAGACATCTACCTTTATTTTGAAGGAGCTTTAATACAAACATCTACCTTTATACTGTATGGAGCTTTAAGTCAAACATCTACCTTTATTCTGAAGGAGCTTAACACAAACATCTACCATTATTTTGAAGGAGCTTTAACACAAACATCTACCTTTATTTTGAAAGAGCTTTAACACAAACATCTACCTCTATTTTGAAGGAGCTTAACACAGACTTCTACCTTTATTTTGAAGGAGCTTTAATACAAACATCTACCTTTATTTTGAAGGAGCTTTAATACAAACATCTACCTTTATTTTGAAGGAGCTTTAATACAAACATCTACCTTTATTTTGAAGGAGCTTTAATACAAACATCTACCTTTATTTTGAAAGAGCTTTAACACAAACATCTACCTTTATTTTGAAGGAGCTTTAATTCAAACATCTACCTTTATACTGAAGGAGCTTTAATACAAACATCTACCTTTATTTTGAAGGAGCTTTAATACAAACATCTACCTTTATTTTGAAAGAGCTTTAACACAAACATCTACCTCTATTTTGAAGGAGCTTAACACAGACATCTACCTTTATTTTGAAGGAGCTTTAATACAAACATCTACCTTTATTTTGAAGGAGCTTTAACACAAACATCTACCTTTATTTTGAAGGAGCTTTAATTCAAACATCTACCTTTATACTGAAGGAGCTTTAATACAAACATCTACCTTTATTTTGAAAGAGCTTTAACAGAAACATCTACCTTTATTTTGAAAGAGCTTTAACACAAACATCTACCTCTATTTTGAAGGAGCTTAACACAGACATCTACCTTTATTTTGAAGGAGCTTTAATACAAACATCTACCTTTATTTTGAAAGAGCTTTAACACAAACATCTACCTTTATTTTGAAGGAGCTTTAATTCAAACATCTACCTTTATACTGAAGGAGCTTTAATACAAACATCTACCTTTATTTTGAAAGAGCTTTAACAGAAACATCTACCTTTATTTTGAAGGAGCTAAACACAGACATCTACCTTTATTTTGAAGGAGCTTTAATACAAACATTTACCTTTATACTGTATGGAGCTTTAAGTCAAACATCTACCTTTATTCTGAAGGAGCTTAACACAAACATCTACCTTTATTTTGAAGGAGCTTTAACACAAACATCTACCTTTATTTTGAAAGAGCTTTAACACAAACATCTACCTCTATTTTGAAGGAGCTTAACACAGACATCTACCTTTATTTTGAAGGAGCTTTAATACAAACATCTACCTTTATTTTGAAGGAGCTTTAATACAAACATCTACCTTTATTTTGAAGGAGCTTTAATACAAACATCTACCTTTATTTTGAAAGAGCTTTAACACAAACATCTACCTTTATTTTGAAGGAGCTTTAATTCAAACATCTACCTTTATACTGAAGGAGCTTTAATACAAACATCTACCTTTATTTTGAAGGAGCTTAACACAGACATCTACCTTTATTTTGAAGGAGCTTTAATACAAACATCTACCTTTATTTTGAAGGAGCTTTAATACAAACATCTACCTTTATTTTGAAGGAGCTTTAATACAAACATCTACCTTTATTTTGAAGGGGACACTAGGTACCTGTCTGTCCAGACTGGGGGACAGAGGACACTAGGTACCTGTCTGTCTGTCCAGACTGGGGGACAGAGGACACTTTGTACCTGTCTGTCTGTCCAGACTGGGGGACAGAGGACACTAGGTCTGTCTGTCTGTCCAGACTGGGGGACAGAGGACAGAGGACACTAGGTACCTGTCTGTCTGTCCAGACTGGGGGACAGAGGACACTTTGTACCTGTCTACCATAAGTTAGTGCCACTTAAGATTACAAGTAAAGCATACTTAATCAAGATATCTTTTTTAACTCAAAATATTTAGTCAACATTAATTAAAATTTTTGATGTAATCAGTTTCAACAATTTTTTTGAGTTAACTGAACTTATTAGGGTTTACAGTGTAAGAGGTCTAATGTTTTTTTTAATCATTGCTGTTCCATATATGCATTATTGACAAAGTTTTTCTGAAGAATTTTTTTATTGAGACTGGTTACTTTCATAATGGTCAATAACATATTCAAACCAACTCAGTCATGTTATAAGTCAATATCAATCTAAGATGATTTAACAGTACTTCATTCAACACAGTAGCCAGGTTAAAAGTAGTAGACAGAGAACAGCAGTGCCACACAAACTTATCAAATATCAAAATCTTTATTTTCACCTTGAAAGAGATAACACATTTCATCAGAGGCAACAAGGAAAAGAAACTTACAAACTGTAGTAAACATATAACAACATTTCATATCAAAAAAGAAACTTAGAACAGCCATACAAATTTCATCCAAGGCAATTAGGTAAAACCAACATATCATATCAAAAAGAGACTAGGGTTAGGGTTAGGGTTAGGGTAACCCTATCTGTACAGTCTTTTTACCAATAAAGCCGTGTACGTTTAAGTTCCTGTGTGTGTGGGTGTGGAACTCTTCCGGACGCGTGTCCACAAACCAATGTCCATTCACGTGAGGTCGTTTGCATAATAATAATTATTTATTTACACATAAAGTCCAGGTAAGCACAGGATTGCTGCTCTCAGGTAAGTGTAATTCACACTGTTCAACACTCAATCACGGTAACTCACTTTGCGTGTCCTATGCACGGTTTTACACGTCTTTCCCAGCTTGACACGGTCTTGACACGGGCTTGACACGGGCTTGACACGGTCTTGACACGGGCTTGACACGGGCTTGACACGGTCAGAAAACTTTGTGCTCTCCTCCTCACACACACACCGGAGGCCAATTACACCCTCACCTATATCACCTTCACCCAACACAATACCCCCCCTGGTGGTCAAACAGAGAACAGGCAAAATGGCTCCTACACTATCTATCTATCTATCTATCTATCTATCTATCTATCTATCTATCTATCTATCTATCTATCTATCTATCTATCTATCTACGCTAAGCCTTTTGCCAGACCAGTGCAGAGGCAGAAAATGTCTCTTTTTCTCCACGTTTCTGTCTGCCTCAGACTGCGGGGCCCCTATTGCCGTGGTAACCACCTGGAGTTGCCGTGGTAACCAGGCCAGAGCTCGTTAACTTCATAAACAATCCACCTAGCTGGATTAAATGTTTGTAAACACAGACACACAGCTGCTCCGCCAGAAATGAAGCGGTGGTTCTACTCAGTGGAGCAGCAGAAGTAACAGGATGCAGAGCACTGAGCAGCATATTATTTCTGTTCTAATCAGCAGAAAACCATGGAAAACAGCTGGCTCTGGGGATTACTTTTCACTAATAAGATTGAACATTACTGTTGGTTGTATTTTGTGAATGGAATATTTATTTATTTATTTATTCTCTCTCCTCCCTCTCTCTCTCTCTGACCTGATATGAATTGATTCTCTGGTTTATATATTGATCAAAATTATGTTTCAAATGAATTATTACACTCGTACGCCGTGTAATAGGCGGGATAATGCTCAGTAAGTTATTGATTAAATGCACTGACACTAGTGAAACTATCAATTGCACCTACCAAACAGATACACTGAGTGGAGCGGGCGACCGGTCCAAGATGGCGGCCCCACCGCTCGTCAGCGCCAATAGGCCCAGCGTTCGATGCGGCGTCTACTCTTTATATGTCTATGGTCACACACACACACACACACACACACACACACACACACACACACACACACACACACACACACACACACACACACACACACACACACACACACACACACACACAGGTAACCTAATGTGATTACAGCTCCTCCATATCAGTGCTTATAAAAAGATGATCATGTGTCTGTCTGATCAGCTCTGTCTTGACCTTAAGATCGTTAACACAAACATCTACCTTTATTTTGAAGGAGCATTAACACAAACATCTACTTTTATACTGAAGGAGTTTTAATTCAAACATCTACCTTTATTTTGAAAGAGCTTTAACACAAACATCTACCTTTATTTTGAAGGAGCTTTAACACAAACATCTACCTTTATTTTGAAGGAGCTTTAATACAAACATCTACCTTTATACTGTATGGAGCTTTAACACAAACATATACCTTTATTTTGAAGGAGCTTTAATACAAACATCTACCTTTATACTGAAGGAGCTTTAATACAAACATCTACCTTTATACTGTATGGAGCTTTAAGTCAAACATCTACCTTTATTCTGAAGGAGCTTAACACAAACATCTACCTTTATTTTGAAGGAGCTTTAATACAAACATCTACCTTTATTTTGAAGGAGCTTTAATACAAACATCTACCTTTATACTGTATGGAGCTTTAACACAAACATATACCTTTATTTTGAAGGAGCTTTAATACAAACATCTACCTTTATACTGAAGGAGCTTTAATACAAACATCTACCTTTATTTTGAAAGAGCTTTAACAGAAACATCTACCTTTATTTTGAAGGAGCTTAACACAGACATCTACCTTTATTTTGAAGGAGCTTTAATACAAACATCTACCTTTATTTTGAAGGAGCTTTAATACAAACATCTACCTTTATTTTGAAAGAGCTTTAACAGAAACATCTACCTTTATTTTGAAAGAGCTTTAACACAAACATCTACCTTTATTTTGAAGGAGCTTTAATTCAAACATCTACCTTTATACTGAAGGAGCTTTAATACAAACATCTACCTTTATTTTGAAAGAGCTTTAACAGAAACATCTACCTTTATTTTGAAAGAGCTTTAACACAAACATCTACCTTTATTTTGAAGGAGCTTTAATTCAAACATCTACCTTTATACTGAAGGAGCTTTAATACAAACATCTACCTTTATTTTGAAAGAGCTTTAACAGAAACATCTACCTTTATTTTGAAAGAGCTTTAACACAAACATCTACCTTTATTTTGAAGGAGCTTTAACACAAACATCTACCTCTATTTTGAAGGAGCTTAACACAGACATCTACCTTTATTTTGAAGGAGCTTTAATACAAACATCTACCTTTATTTTGAAGGAGCTTTAATACAAACATCTACCTTTATTTTGAAGGAGCTTTAATACAAACATCTACCTTTATACTGAAGGAGCTTTAATACAAACATCTACCTTTATTTTGAAAGAGCTTTAACAGAAACATCTACCTTTATTTTGAAAGAGCTTTAACACAAACATCTACCTCTATTTTGAAGGAGCTTAACACAGACATCTACCTTTATTTTGAAGGAGCTTTAATACAAACATCTACCTTTATTTTGAAAGAGCTTTAACACAAACATCTACCTTTATTTTGAAGGAGCTTTAATTCAAACATCTACCTTTATACTGAAGGAGCTTTAATACAAACATCTACCTTTATTTTGAAAGAGCTTTAACAGAAACATCTTCCTTTATTTTGAAGGAGCTAAACACAGACATCTACCTTTATTTTGAAGGAGCTTTAATACAAACATCTACCTTTATACTGTATGGAGCTTTAAGTCAAACATCTACCTTTATTCTGAAGGAGCTTAACACAAACATCTACCTTTATTTTGAAGGAGCTTTAACACAAACATCTACCTTTATTTTGAAAGAGCTTTAACACAAACATCTACCTCTATTTTGAAGGAGCTTAACACAGACATCTACCTTTATTTTGAAGGAGCTTTAATACAAACATCTACCTTTATTTTGAAGGAGCTTTAATACAAACATCTACCTTTATTTTGAAGGAGCTTTAATACAAACATCTACCTTTATTTTGAAAGAGCTTTAACACAAACATCTACCTTTATTTTGAAGGAGCTTTAATTCAAACATCTACCTTTATACTGAAGGAGCTTTAATACAAACATCTACCTTTATTTTGAAGGAGCTTAACACAGACATCTACCTTTATTTTGAAGGAGCTTTAATACAAACATCTACCTTTATTTTGAAGGAGCTTAACACAGACATCTACCTTTATTTTGAAGGAGCTTTAATACAAACATCTACCTTTATTTTGAAGGAGCTTTAATACAAACATCTACCTTTATTTTGAAGGAGCTTTAATACAAACATCTACCTTTATTTTGAAAGAGCTTTAACACAAACATCTACCTCTATTTTGAAGGAGCTTAACACAGACATCTACCTTTATTTTGAAGGAGCTTTAATACAAACATCTACCTTTATTTTGAAAGAGCTTTAACACAAACATCTACCTCTATTTTGAAGGAGCTTAACACAGACATCTACCTTTATTTTGAAGGAGCTTTAATACAAACATCTACCTTTATTTTGAAGGAGCTTTAACAAAAACATCTACCTTTATTTTGAAGGAGCTTTAATTCAAACATCTACCTTTATACTGAAGGAGCTTTAATACAAACATCTACCTTTATTTTGAAAGAGCTTTAACAGAAACATCTACCTTTATTTTGAAAGAGCTTTAACACAAACATCTACCTCTATTTTGAAGGAGCTTAACACAGACATCTACCTTTATTTTGAAGGAGCTTTAATACAAACATCTACCTTTATTTTGAAAGAGCTTTAACACAAACATCTACCTTTATTTTGAAGGAGCTTTAATTCAAACATCTACCTTTATACTGAAGGAGCTTTAATACAAACATCTACCTTTATTTTGAAGGAGCTTAACACAGACATCTACCTTTATTTTGAAGGAGCTTTAATACAAACATCTACCTTTATACTGTATGGAGCTTTAAGTCAAACATCTACCTTTATTCTGAAGGAGCTTAACACAAACATCTACCATTATTTTGAAGGAGCTTTAACACAAACATCTACCTTTATTTTGAAAGAGCTTTAACACAAACATCTACCTCTATTTTGAAGGAGCTTAACACAGACTTCTACCTTTATTTTGAAGGAGCTTTAATACAAACATCTACCTTTATTTTGAAGGAGCTTTAATACAAACATCTACCTTTATTTTGAAGGAGCTTTAATACAAACATCTACCTTTATTTTGAAAGAGCTTTAACACAAACATCTACCTTTATTTTGAAGGAGCTTAATTCAAACATCTACCTTTATACTGAAGGAGCTTTAATACAAACATCTACCTTTATTTTGAAGAAGCTTTAACACAAACATCTACCTTTATTTTGAAGGAGCTTTAATTCAAACATCTACCTTTATACTGAAGGAGCTTTAATACAAACATCTACCTTTATTTTGAAGGAGCTTAACACAGACATCTACCTTTATTTTGAAGGAGCTTTAATACAAACATCTACCTTTATACTGTATGGAGCTTTAAGTCAAACATCTACCTTTATTCTGAAGGAGCTTAACACAAACATCTACCATTATTTTGAAGGAGCTTTAACACAAACATCTACCTTTATTTTGAAAGAGCTTTAACACAAACATCTACCTCTATTTTGAAGGAGCTTAACACAGACATCTACCTTTATTTTGAAGGAGCTTTAATACAAACATCTACCTTTATTTTGAAGGAGCTTTAATACAAACATCTACCTTTATTTTGAAGGAGCTTTAATACAAACATCTACCTTTATTTTGAAAGAGCTTTAACACAAACATCTACCTCTATTTTGAAGGAGCTTAACACAGACATCTACCTTTATTTTGAAGGAGCTTTAATACAAACATCTACCTTTATTTTGAAGGAGCTTTAACACAAACATCTACCTTTATTTTGAAGGAGCTTTAATTCAAACATCTACCTTTATACTGAAGGAGCTTTAATACAAACATCTACCTTTATTTTGAAAGAGCTTTAACAGAAACATCTACCTTTATTTTGAAGGAGCTTTAACACAAACATCTACCTTTATTTTGAAGGAGCTTTAATACAAACATCTACCTTTATACTGTATGGAGCTTTAACACAAACATCTACCTTTATTTTGAAGGAGCTTTAATACAAACATCTACCTTTATACTGAAGGAGCTTTAATACAAACATCTACCTTTATACTGTATGGAGCTTTAAGTCAAACATCTACCTTTATTTTGAAGGAGCTTAACACAAACATCTACCTTTATTTTGAAGGAGCTTTAATACAAACATCTACCTTTATTTTGAAGGAGCTTTAATACAAACATCTACCTTTATACTGTATGGAGCTTTAACACAAACATCTACCTTTATTTTGAAGGAGCTTTAATACAAACATCTACCTTTATTTTGAAGGAGCTTTAATACAAACATCTACCTTTATTTTGAAAGAGCTTTAACAGAAACATCTACCTTTATTTTGAAGGAGCTTAACACAGACATCTACCTTTATTTTGAAGGAGCTTTAATACAAACATCTACCTTTATTTTGAAGGAGCTTTAATACAAACATCTACCTTTATTTTGAAGAGCTTTAACAGAAACATCTACCTTTATTTTGAAAGAGCTTTAACACAAACATCTACCTTTATTTTGAAGGAGCTTTAATTCAAACATCTACCTTTATACTGAAGGAGCTTTAATACAAACATCTACCTTTATTTTGAAGAGCTTTAACAGAAACATCTACCTTTATTTTGAAAGAGCTTTAACACAAACATCTACCTTTATTTTGAAGGAGCTTTAATTCAAACATCTACCTTTATACTGAAGGAGCTTTAATACAAACATCTACCTTTATTTTGAAAGAGCTTTAACAGAAACATCTACCTTTATTTTGAAAGAGCTTTAACACAAACATCTACCTTTATTTTGAAGGAGCTTTAACACAAACATCTACCTCTATTTTGAAGGAGCTTAACACAGACATCTACCTTTATTTTGAAGGAGCTTTAATACAAACATCTACCTTTATTTTGAAGGAGCTTTAATACAAACATCTACCTTTATTTTGAAGGAGCTTTAATACAAACATCTACCTTTATACTGAAGGAGCTTTAATACAAACATCTACCTTTATTTTGAAAGAGCTTTAACAGAAACATCTACCTTTATTTTGAAAGAGCTTTAACAAAAACATCTACCTCTATTTTGAAGGAGCTTAACACAGACATCTACCTTTATTTTGAAGGAGCTTTAATACAAACATCTACATTTATTTTGAAAGAGCTTTAACACAAACATCTACCTTTATTTTGAAGGAGCTTTAATTCAAACATCTACCTTTATACTGAAGGAGCTTTAATACAAACATCTACCTTTATTTTGAAAGAGCTTTAACAGAAACATCTTCCTTTATTTTGAAGGAGCTAAACACAGACATCTACCTTTATTTTGAAGGAGCTTTAATACAAACATCTACCTTTATACTGTATGGAGCTTTAAGTCAAACATCTACCTTTATTCTGAAGGAGCTTAACACAAACATCTACCTTTATTTTGAAGGAGCTTTAACACAAACATCTACCTTTATTTTGAAAGAGCTTTAACACAAACATCTACCTCTATTTTGAAGGAGCTTAACACAGACATCTACCTTTATTTTGAAGGAGCTTTAATACAAACATCTACCTTTATTTTGAAGGAGCTTTAATACAAACATCTACCTTTATTTTGAAGGAGCTTTAATACAAACATCTACCTTTATTTTGAAAGAGCTTTAACACAAACATCTACCTTTATTTTGAAGGAGCTTTAATTCAAACATCTACCTTTATACTGAAGGAGCTTTAATACAAACATCTACCTTTATTTTGAAGGAGCTTAACACAGACATCTACCTTTATTTTGAAGGAGCTTTAATACAAACATCTACCTTTATTTTGAAGGAGCTTAACACAGACATCTACCTTTATTTTGAAGGAGCTTTAATACAAACATCTACCTTTATTTTGAAGGAGCTTTAATACAAACATCTACCTTTATTTTGAAGGAGCTTTAATACAAACATCTACCTTTATTTTGAAAGAGCTTTAACACAAACATCTACCTCTATTTTGAAGGAGCTTAACACAGACATCTACCTTTATTTTGAAGGAGCTTTAATACAAACATCTACCTTTATTTTGAAAGAGCTTTAACACAAACATCTACCTCTATTTTGAAGGAGCTTAACACAGACATCTACCTTTATTTTGAAGGAGCTTTAATACAAACATCTACCTTTATTTTGAAGGAGCTTTAACAAAAACATCTACCTTTATTTTGAAGGAGCTTTAATTCAAACATCTACCTTTATACTGAAGGAGCTTTAATACAAACATCTACCTTTATTTTGAAAGAGCTTTAACAGAAACATCTACCTTTATTTTGAAAGAGCTTTAACACAAACATCTACCTCTATTTTGAAGGAGCTTAACACAGACATCTACCTTTATTTTGAAGGAGCTTTAATACAAACATCTACCTTTATTTTGAAAGAGCTTTAACACAAACATCTACCTTTATTTTGAAGGAGCTTTAATTCAAACATCTACCTTTATACTGAAGGAGCTTTAATACAAACATCTACCTTTATTTTGAAGGAGCTTAACACAGACATCTACCTTTATTTTGAAGGAGCTTTAATACAAACATCTACCTTTATACTGTATGGAGCTTTAAGTCAAACATCTACCTTTATTCTGAAGGAGCTTAACACAAACATCTACCATTATTTTGAAGGAGCTTTAACACAAACATCTACCTTTATTTTGAAAGAGCTTTAACACAAACATCTACCTCTATTTTGAAGGAGCTTAACACAGACTTCTACCTTTATTTTGAAGGAGCTTTAATACAAACATCTACCTTTATTTTGAAGGAGCTTTAATACAAACATCTACCTTTATTTTGAAGGAGCTTTAATACAAACATCTACCTTTATTTTGAAAGAGCTTTAACACAAACATCTACCTTTATTTTGAAGGAGCTTAAATTCAAACATCTACCTTTATACTGAAGGAGCTTTAATACAAACATCTACCTTTATTTTGAAAAAGCTTTAACACAAACATCTACCTTTATTTTGAAGGAGCTTTAATTCAAACATCTACCTTTATACTGAAGGAGCTTTAATACAAACATCTACCTTTATTTTGAAGGAGCTTAACACAGACATCTACCTTTATTTTGAAGGAGCTTTAATACAAACATCTACCTTTATACTGTATGGAGCTTTAAGTCAAACATCTACCTTTATTCTGAAGGAGCTTAACACAAACATCTACCATTATTTTGAAGGAGCTTTAACACAAACATCTACCTTTATTTTGAAAGAGCTTTAACACAAACATCTACCTCTATTTTGAAGGAGCTTAACACAGACATCTACCTTTATTTTGAAGGAGCTTTAATACAAACATCTACCTTTATTTTGAAGGAGCTTTAATACAAACATCTACCTTTATTTTGAAGGAGCTTTAATACAAACATCTACCTTTATTTTGAAAGAGCTTTAACACAAACATCTACCTCTATTTTGAAGGAGCTTAACACAGACATCTACCTTTATTTTGAAGGAGCTTTAATACAAACATCTACCTTTATTTTGAAGGAGCTTTAACACAAACATCTACCTTTATTTTGAAGGAGCTTTAATTCAAACATCTACCTTTATACTGAAGGAGCTTTAATACAAACATCTACCTTTATTTTGAAAGAGCTTTAACAGAAACATCTACCTTTATTTTGAAAGAGCTTTAACACAAACATCTACCTCTATTTTGAAGGAGCTTAACACAGACATCTACCTTTATTTTGAAGGAGCTTTAATACAAACATCTACCTTTATTTTGAAAGAGCTTTAACACAAACATCTACCTTTATTTTGAAGGAGCTTTAATTCAAACATCTACCTTTATACTGAAGGAGCTTTAATACAAACATCTACCTTTATTTTGAAAGAGCTTTAACAGAAACATCTACCTTTATTTTGAAGGAGCTAAACACAGACATCTACCTTTATTTTGAAGGAGCTTTAATACAAACATTTACCTTTATACTGTATGGAGCTTTAAGTCAAACATCTACCTTTATTCTGAAGGAGCTTAACACAAACATCTACCTTTATTTTGAAGGAGCTTTAACACAAACATCTACCTTTATTTTGAAAGAGCTTTAACACAAACATCTACCTCTATTTTGAAGGAGCTTAACACAGACATCTACCTTTATTTTGAAGGAGCTTTAATACAAACATCTACCTTTATTTTGAAGGAGCTTTAATACAAACATCTACCTTTATTTTGAAGGAGCTTTAATACAAACATCTACCTTTATTTTGAAAGAGCTTTAACACAAACATCTACCTTTATTTTGAAGGAGCTTTAATTCAAACATCTACCTTTATACTGAAGGAGCTTTAATACAAACATCTACCTTTATTTTGAAGGAGCTTTACACAGACATCTACCTTTATTTTGAAAGAGCTTTAACACAAACATCTACCTTTATTTTGAAGGAGCTTTAATTCAAACATCTACCTTTATACTGAAGGAGCTTTAATACAAACATCTACCTTTATTTTGAAAGAGCTTTAACAGAAACATCTACCTTTATTTTGAAAGAGCTTTAACACAAACATCTACCTTTATTTTGAAGGAGCTTTAATTCAAACATCTACCTTTATACTGAAGGAGCTTTAATACAAACATCTACCTTTATTTTGAAAGAGCTTTAACAGAAACATCTACCTTTATTTTGAAAGAGCTTTAACACAAACATCTACCTTTATTTTGAAGGAGCTTTAACACAAACATCTACCTCTATTTTGAAGGAGCTTAACACAGACATCTACCTTTATTTTGAAGGAGCTTTAATACAAACATCTACCTTTATTTTGAAGGAGCTTTAATACAAACATCTACCTTTATTTTGAAGGAGCTTTAATACAAACATCTACCTTTATTTTGAAGGAGCTTTAATACAAACATCTACCTTTATTTTGAAAGAGCTTTAACACAAACATCTACCTTTATTTTGAAGGAGCTTTAATACAAACATCTACCTTTATTTTGAAGGAGCTTTAATACAAACATCTACCTTTATACTGTATGGAGCTTTAACACAAACATCTACCTTTATTTTGAAGGAGCTTTAACACAAACATCTACCTTTATTTTGAAGGAGTTTTAACACAAACATATACCTTTATTTTGAAAGAGCTTTAACACAAACATCTACCTTTATTTTGAAGGAGCTTTAATGCAAACATCTACCTTTATGTTGAAAGAGCTTTAACAGAAACATATACCTTTATTTTGAAGGAGCTTTAACACAAACATCTACCTTTATTTTGAAAGAGCTTTAACACAAACATCTACCTTTATTTTGAAAGAGCTTTAACAGAAACATATACCTTTATTTTGAAGGAGCTTTAATACAAACATCTACCTTAATACTGTATGGAGCTTTAACACAAACATATACCTTTATTTTGAAGGAGCTTTAATACAAACATCTACCTTTATACTGAAGGAGCTTTAATACAAACATCTACCTTTATTTTGAAGGAGCTTAACACAGACATCTACCTTTATTTTGAAGGAGCTTTAATACAAACATCTACCTTTATTTTGAAGGAGCTTTAATACAAACATCTACCTTTATTTTGAAGGAGCTTTAACACAAACATCTACTTTTATACTGAAGGAGCTTTAATACAAACATCTACCTTTATTTTGAAGGAGCTTTAATACAAACATCTACCTTTATTTTGAAGGAGCTTTAATTCAAACATCTACCTTTATTTTGAAGGAGCTTTAACACAAACATCTACCTTTATACTGTATGGAGCTTTAACACAAACATCTACCTTTATTTTGAAAGAGCTTTAACACAAACATCTACCTTTATTTTGAAAGAGCTTTAACACAAACATATACCTTTATTTTGAAGGAGCTTTAACACAAACATCTACCTTTATACTGTATGGAGCTTTAACACAAACATCTACCTTTATTTTGAAGGAGCTTTAACACAAACATCTACCTTTATTTTGAAGGAGCTTTAATTAAACTTTAAGAGGCTAATGGAATTTCTTGGTTTCCCTCATCAAACTCATCAAATACAAAATCCCAAAACTCCAAAACGCTTTCGTGGACAAGTTGTGAGCTGCACAATCACCACGCTATGAGATAATAATAGAACGTTACGAGACAGAGTTGTTTTAGAGGTAAATTCATGCAAAACCGCTGATGCGCGTTGCGTTCAGGGACAGTTTTTCAGCAAGCAGACTCTGTATTTACCTCGAAAACGGCTCCGTTTCGTAACGTTCCATTATTATCTCATAGCGTGGTGATTGTGCAGGTCACAACTTGTCCACGAAAGCGTTTTGGAGTTTTGAGATTTTGTATTTGATGAGTTTGATGAGGGAAACCAAGAAATTCCATTAGCCTCCATAGTGTAGCTCTGAACAGCCTGCCGCTCCACTCCTCCGTTCTAAAAATAGCTTACACCGACAAATAAAGGTAACGAACCTACTGCTATGACTATAGCGATTATGGCAATGGGCCAATTTGCCAAAATGTTGAACTATCCCTTTAAATCAGTGATCTACTTTCTCACATGAAACCT